>NW_026652296.1:2438936-2578478 GCF_009828535.3 Hylobates moloch
GGATGAATGGATGGATGGAGAGATGAACGAATGGGTGTAGAAATGAATGGATGGATGGTAGGTGGGTGGATGGATGTATATATGGATGGATGAATGGATAGAGAGATGAATGGATGGATGGATGGTGGGTGGGTGGGTGGATGGATGGGTGGATGAATGAATAGATAGATGAACGGATAGATGGATAAATGGATGGAAAGATGAATGGATGAGTGGAGAGATGAATGGATGGATGGAGAGACAAATGGATGGATGGAGAGATCAATGGATGGATGGTGGGTGAGTGGATGGATGGGTGAATAGATGGATGGAGAGATGAATGGGTGGATGGAGAAATGAATGGGTGGATGGTGGGTGGATGGATGAATGAATGGATAGAGAGATAAATAGATGGATGGTGGGTAGGTAGATGGATGGGTGGATGGATGAATGGATAGATAGAAAGATGAATGGATGGATGGAGAGATGAATGGATGGATGGTGGGTGGGTGGATGGCTGAATGGATGGAGAGATGAATGGATAGATAGAGACAGATGAATGGATGGGTAGAGAGATGAATGATAGATGGAGAGATGAATGGATGGATGAAGAGACAAATGGATGAATGGAGAGATGGATGAATGGATGGATAGTGGGTGGATGGATGTGTGGGTGCATGAATGAATGAATAGAGGGATGAATGGATAAATGGAGAGATGAACAGATGGATGGTAGGTGGATGGATGGGTGGATGGTTGGGTGAATGGATGATGGATGGGTAGATGGGTGGGTGTATGGATGGGTGGACAGAGGATGGATGGATGAATGGATGGGTAGGTAGAAGTGTAGATAGATGGATGAACAGATGGATGGGTGTATGGATGGAAGGGTGGATGGACACTAACCAAATATAATAGATTGTGGATATACTGTTCACCCCCTATCATCCTTTATTGACCAATTTCAGACTGAACACAATAAATTGTGTCAACCCGGCCCAAATCTACACCTTGAATTTGCAACATGGATTAGCTTCAGATTCCATTATTTTTCATAGAAAGCCTAAATCTTCACCTAGCTACTTATTTATAGAGACAAAGTCTTCAGGCCTGGGCTGTCCCAAATTGATCGCACAGGACAGCCATAGTTCCATTCCCTTCTCCACCAGTTCTACCTCCCAGAGGCAATGGTGAGTGGGAAACGCTGTGCTTGCAGCCCCTGCCTAACTCTGGGCTTGCATGTCGGTTTGCTAGGCTGAGGCACTGGCGTGCCCTGGGCAAGGCAGGCTCATGCACGCAGCGACACGGGGAACGATTTTCTGCTGAAAACATGGAGCACATCAACAATTTCCTCTCCTCCCTGATGTGCTTTATGTGTGTAGAAAATTCCTGAAACCACTAGATCAGATAAGATCCACTGGTTTTGTCCTCTGGGGAGAGGCCACTTCAGGCAGGCAGGGTGTGACTGCTGGCCCCTCCTATCCCAGGGGTGCCAGCCCAGGCACCCCCCTCCCCTTTTCTGACATGCACCTTAGCTGAATGCTTAACTTTGCTTTTAAGAAACAGACACCAAGGCTCCATGGCTTTTCTTGTTTTAATCAGCCTACATTTTGGGAAAATGAAATCAGCTTCTCAACTTCAATAGACATTACAACTCAGAAGCCCGAAAGCCCAAATCAAACGTAACTCCATCGAAAACCACTCTGACAGGGCCCCACACAGCACAGGTGCAGATGCATCTGTAGGCTGTCTCGGGCCTCTACGGAGAAAGCCAGTGCCATCAAGACAGCTTCGAGGCCTTTTCCCTGGGATGGCACCAGGGAGGTCCCTGAGCCCTGGTGCCTGACCAACCCACACCCGTGTTAGACAAGACTTTCTGCCCAAGCAAAACAAAGCCCCGCACAACCAAGGCCAGCTTGATGCTTGCGCCCCGGGGACAAAGTTTGTTTCTGGGGCATGATTTTAGTAATTTTGAAGACAGAAGCCTGACTGTTTCAGCACCACTAGGGAAGCGGAACCTGAAGCAGCATTTTCTGCTGTCTTCTATAGCTAAGGGACAGTTTGATTTCCAAGATGCAATTCCCCTCCGATGTATCTACTTCTCATTGGCTTTGCTTTTGGGCCTTGTCTCCCATGCCCTTGTTTCTCTGAGCTGAAGTCAGGTCTTTGAGCAGAGAGCTTTGGGGAGGTGGCTTTTCCTCCTTAGGTCTCTAATATTCTGAGAAAGGAGTCTTCAGAATATTAGAAAAGTTTGCTGTTAGAAATTAACAGGAAACATCAAATATCGGAAACATGGTCAGGCCTCCTGCAGGACTGCTGTCAGCAGGAAAACACTGCCGGGCTGGGAGCCCAGGAGGGCTGATGGCACATGGGCTGTCTCCTCTGTCAGCTCCAGGGAACACCTGCTGTCAGCACCTGGGGTCCTCCTGACCCCACCTCTGGGTGCCGGAAGGGAGCTGGGAGCCAGGATCCTGGAAGATAAGTTTCCATTTCCCCAGGGCTCCTCTGCCATCACTTCTCTTCCAAGCCAGGAGAAATTCTTTAACCAGAACCTGCGCTGTGCCTTATCCCCATCCTGTCTGCACCCGCAGCCCTCCCCCAGCCCCCTAGGGCCATTTCTTTTTCTGGCTGCCACACTCCAGCTCCTCACATGCACACACAAAGTGAAAAAGAAGCTCCGTGACCCCATGCTCACGAGTGGACTTAAAGGGAGCCTCCCATTCCTCAAGGGTCACAGACGTCCGGTCTGTGATAAGATTGGGGTTTCCAGCTGTTTCATTGGGCGGGACATTAAAACAACACCCCTGGCCTCCTCATAGCTCAGTGGGAGGGTTGCGAAGCTGCTCCTGCTACTACCTTTGCTCCTTCTCTGCCTTGTCCCTTATGGCAGTCAGAGGGGTCTTGGTAAATCAATTTATGCCACACCACATCACCCTTTGGGTTTCAGAGTCAACCACCAAGTCCCTCCCACGGCCACATGCCCCTGAGTGAGCTGGCCCTGACACTCTCTCAGTTCATCTCGCTCACCCTCTCCTTGGCCATTTCTATTCAGCCACTCTGACATCCTGGCTCTTCCTCTAAGACTCTGAGCATTTGCACTTACTGTTCCCTCTGCCTGGAGCACTCATCCCCTCGATATCCCCACGATTCTCTCTGCCACTGCATTCAGTCCTCTCAGAAGTGACTTTCTTAGCCACCTTATCTGAAATCAAACTTCAATGGCACCCCACATTCTCTGGTTCCCAGACTGTAACTAATGGTTACTTATCCTTGTCTTTGAACATAAACTCCATGAGGGCTGGACTGTTCCATCTGTTCCCTGTTGTAGCCTCTGTACCCACAACAGCACACCTGGGGGTTGATATGGTTTCGCTGTGGCCCCACCCAAATATCATCTTGAATTGTAGTTCCCATAATCCCCGTGTGTTGTGGGAGGGACCTGGTGGGAGATAATTGAATCATGGGGGCAGTTACTTCTATGCTGTTCTCGTGATAATGAATTCTCATGAGAGCTGATGGTTTTATAAGGGGCTTTCCCCTGCTTCGACCTGCACTTCTCCTTCCTGCCCTCATGTGAAGAAGGGCATGTTTGCTTCCCCTTCCACCATGATTATAAGTTTCCTGAGGCCTCCCCAGATCTGCTGAACTGTGAGTCAATTAAACCTCTTTCCTTTATAAATTACCCAGTCTTGAGTATGTCTTTATTAGCAGTATAAGAACAGACAAATACAGGGGTGCCTGACATGGCAAGGCTTAGTGAATGCACGAATGGATGGATGGATGGATGGATGGATGGATGGATGGATAGATGGATGACGGATGGATGGATGGATAGATGGATGATGGATGAATGGATAATGGCCACCACAGCCTGCTGTCATCATCATTTCATGCACAGACAGTTTCACCTTCTCAAGTATGAAGGGCATAACTGAAGAATGAAGGACATCTCTTTCCAAGCAAGGGCTGTTGCCAGCTTGCCCCAACGTACATACCCTCCTTCATCCTTAAACTTGTCCTCAGAACAGCTGCACTCTACAGTGGCCCTGGGAGCCCACTCATTAGCACCTAGACAATGTCTGGTCAGCAGTCCTGGAGCTGGCCTGGCAGACACAAGGCTCCCTGGCCATTGCCAAACTCTAAGAGTCCATTTGTTGAAGGTGCCTGAGCTCTCATCCTAAACACCTGTCCACACAGAGTGCTCCAGCAATTCAATGACGAAATTAAATCCCTGAATATTCAATTAATGATGAAAATTTAAAATATTAATATATCCTAATTGAATATTCTCCAATAAATTTTCTGAGCATTTGTAGCAATTTGATTTTACTTTCATTTCTTCAGGAACTTTCAGCTGCATAAATATAGCCCTTAAAGCAATTCAAGAAAGGGAATATTTTCTGTTTGGATGAGGTGGCGGTAAACACAAAGGGCCTGCCTGTTCCTTTCACATGAGCAATTAAACTACACAACCCAGGGCAGCAGAGTCCAAAATGATTGCTTTCTTCACATCCCTCTGGTTTCAGCAGGGACAATGTGAATCCCTGTAGGTCTCAGTGCGGTGTCTGGCTGCCGGGCGACTCGCAGACTGCAGCAGGGCGATCGCGGTCGTCTTGCGGTTGCGTCTTCAGAACCACACTCAGGACGGTCATGGGTGTGGTGCACATGTGTAGCCGCCCCTCCTGCCTGGGGCCAGGAAGGAGGTGGGCCCTGAAGTGCAGGTGTGGGCAAATCGAAGTGCCATGCTGTCTTGCTGCGGAAGGAGACGCTGTTTGAACGAGAGGTCCAACTTTCTCAAGGGTCCTTGTTTCCCCTGAGGGCTGAGCCGAAGACCCCAAAGCCTCTCGTTCACGTGTTGTAAGAGCAGTTCCTCCCATCCTGGACGTGGATTCTGTGTCTGGTGAACCAGAGGGGAGATTTCCACAGTCCACTTACGGAGGAGAAAACCCAGACTCAAGCTGGCTCCTGGGATACCTCCTGCCACTGGTTTCTTCCCAGAGACTTTCAGTCTGAAGGTTCCTTTGGAGGAAAGAAACCTACCTCATTTTCCAATCACTCACAAGCTTCCTGGCTCTGAAAGCTTAAAAATTCACTAGCACAGGTAGAGCTGGAGCATCAGGGGCCTCTGCCCTCCAAGAAAGTGGCTAAGCTGGCCCCAAATGTCTCTCCGGGTGGCTGCTTGAAAGGGAAGTGTCCTGAACTTTAGAGGGCCCTGCCCATCTGGGCAAGGTCTCTACACACCTGGGTAGGAGCCCTGCCCACCTGGGTGGGGGCTCTACGCACCTGGGTGGGGGCCCTGTCCACCTGGGTGAGAGCCCTGCACACCTGGCTGGGGGCCCTATCCACCTGGGTGAGGGCTCTGCACACCTGGCTGGGGGCCCTATTCAGCTGGGTGAGGGCTCTGTGCACCTGGGTGGGGTGTGCAGTGTCCACCAGACGATCCTACCTGACAGACAGTGCTTAGTCCAGGGGTCACAAACCACAGCCCACAGGCCAAATCCAGCTCCTGTCTCTAGCAGGTCACCATCCACTCCTCCAGCAGCGATTCACTGAGGGATTCTCTGGGCCAGGCTGCATTCTTAGTGGCTGGGACACAGACAGGGGCAAGATCAGAGCCGTCCCACCCTCAGGGCGCCCACAGCCCAGCAGGAGGAAGCTGATGACAGGCAAAGCTGAGCTGCCGCAGGTGTGACCCTCCCCATGAGGAAATGCCACGTGGTGTGAGGAGATGGTGAGACACGGCCAGGGAGCGGGCCAGGGCTGCGTGTGAATAGGGCAGGGGTCCTATCGTGGCCGAGAAGCCATCAGAGGAGAGACCTGATAAACAGAGGTGGTGAGCCCTAGAGCCACATGCTGGGCAGAGAGCCAGGGAGGAGTGTCCCGACCCCGTCTTTGGGGAGCAGGAGGAAGCCCCCAGTGCCCAAGCCTTGGCCACAGCTTCGACCTCGAGTGAGCTTGAGGAGTGGCCAGCGTGGCTCAGGTGTACAAGGCCCCTCTGCTCCAGGGGTAGGGCAGTGAGCTGGAGGCCAGGAAGGAGGAGGCCAGGGTCCAGCCTGCACTTGCCCATAGCCAGGAAGGGGATGGGACGCGGGAAATTCATACCACCCAGAGATGCCAGGGGACTGTATGCTAATGTCTAATGGGGCCCTGGGGGCACAGGACATCTGAGGGCCTGGAGAACCGTCCTGAGGAACTGGGATTACATTTCTCCTGGGGGCACAGGACATCTGAGGGCCTGGAGAACTGTCCTGAGGAACTGGGCTTACATTTCTCTCATGTATTGGAGGAAAGGAAGGGAGGGAGACCTTGATGTCACTTTAGCTCTGTTTAATGTTTTTATCTAGAAAACATGTACATATTAAGGAAAGGTTGTGGGCAAAAATCATATAGAATGTGCCTTTGGAGAATTTAGAGTTTAAACCATCTACCCTAGAAATGTATATTAGTGTGTTCAGATAGAATGTTGGGTAATGAATTTGGAAGAAGCCTTCAGAATCGTTGATGCCTTGTATTTGTTTTCATAGATGGGCACATCCAAAACTCACTTATTTGTGCTAATAAACTGGACAATCTGGTGACTAACGGTTTTCATTTATGCATATATAAAGAAATTCTTTTTTTTTTTTTAAACGAGGTCTCACTGTGTTACCCAGACTGGAGTACAGTGGCATGATCTTGGCTCACTGCAACCTCTACCTCCAGGGTTCAAACGATTCTCATGCCTCAGCCTCCTGAGTAGCTGGGATTATAGGCATGTGCCACCACGCCCGGCTAATTTTTTGTATTTTTAGTAGAGATGGAGTTTCACCATGTTGGTCAGGCTGGTCTTGAACTCCTGGCCTCAAGTGGTACGTCCACCTCGGCCTCCCAAAGTGCTGGGATTACAGGCATGAGCCACTGCGCTCGGCCTTAAAGAAATTCATTTTTATTAACTTTACTAATGACAATACTCATCGCAACTTCATAAGCATCACAGTTTACCTAGAGTTAATATTGGACCACTTAACCAGCAACGTCAGAACCTCAAAACAGCCTTGCCCCATTTACCGTCCGTCCTTTGTCCAACTGTTGTCTTATTTTTCTCCTACTGTTGTCATATTTATTACATCAACATTGACTATAAACTGCCTAATACAATGCTGTACTTTTGCTTTAAATCGTCAGCTTTTTAAAAGAAATTAAAAGAAAAATGATAATCTTTTATATTAGCCCATCCCTTCCTGGAGGTGTGGATTTCCAACTGGTGTCATTTGTTTCTGGCCCGAGGAACATCCTTTATCACTCCCTCTGGGTCTGCTGGTGAATTCCCTCAGTTTGTTTATCAGGAATGTCTTTATTTCACCTTCATTTTTTTTTATTTTTTTGAGGCAGAGTCTCACTCTGTCGCCCAGGCTGCAGGGCAGTGGCACGATCTTGGCTCGCTGCAACCTCCGTCTCCCAGGTTCAAGTGATTGTCTCACCTCAGCCTCCTGAGTGGCTGAGATTATAGGCATGTGCCACCACGCCCAGCTAATTTTTTGTATTTTTAGTAGAGATGGGGTTTCACCATGTTGGGCAGGCTGGTCTTGAACTCCCGACCTCAGGTGATCTGCTTGCCTTGGCCTCCCAAAGTGCTGGGATTACAGGTGTGAGCCATCGTGCATGGCCTCACCTTCATTTTTGAAGGATATTTTTTCTGGATATAAAACTCTTGGTTGGTAGCTTCTTTTCAGTAGTTTAAATAAGTTGTTCTGTTGGCGTGTGACTGCAGGATTCTGAGGAGAAGCCCCCATTCTGACTGCTGCCCCGCACATATTGCACCTTTTCCTCTAGTTTAGAGACGTTTTCTTTATTTTTGCATTTCAGCAATTTGACTGTGATCAAGGAATGACGTTCTTTGTATTTCTCCTACCTAGGGTTCACTGGGTTTCTTGAATCTGTAAGTTTGTTTCACTACTACATGTGGGAAAATCTCAATCATTATTTCTTCGAGGATTTTTTTCTGATCATCTCTCCTCTCCTTCTGTTAATGCCATCATACAGATGTTAGGCCACTGGCCACCACCCCACTGAAGCTCTGTGTGCTTCACTTCTCCTCTTTCTTCAGGCTGGATAATTGTATTGATCCATCTTCAAATGCGCTGACCCTTTCTCCTGCCTCAGCAATCCACTTGTGAACCCATCCAGTGAGTTTTCCGTTAGAGATACTGTACTTTTCAGTTTTATCATTTCCATTTGGTTATATTTTTAGAGTATCATTTTTTCTCTGCTGTGATTCCCCATCTATTCGTCTGTCCATCTATTCTGACCCTTGAACATATTATAAAGCACTATGTTGAAGGCCTTGCTGCTAGTTCCAATGTCTGGGTGATCTCAGGGTTCCTGGCTTCCTTTCTCTGGGCAGTTTTTTCTTGACTCTAGATCACATTTTCTCTCTCTCTTTTTCACATGTCTAATAATTTTTGTGTGTATGCTCATCACTGTGAATGCAACCTTGTAGAGACCCTGGTTCTGTTACCTTTCCCTGAGGGTGTTTATTTTTCATTACAGCAGGGAGTTCACTTGGCTGGAGGCAAATCTCAACGTGTTTCCCTTGGAATCTCTGCTTAGTTCTTTCCGTCTGCTGACTGTTGCTTTCACTGGGTCCTACGGTGCCTCTCTGTGCATGCACAGTTCCGGGGCAGCCAAGGATCTGGGCAGAGCTAACATGTGTATTGGGAAGTCCCTATCTGTGGCTATGTATTTTCTAGAATTTATCCCCTCACATTCCAGCTGCTTTGTCAATTCTGAACTCCATCTTACAACTCCTGTGACCAGCACGTCTGTGGCTTCCTGCCTGAGATCCACTCACCCTTTGAGGCAAGGCCTGGGATGGTGCCCTCGGAGGGAAGCCACCTGCACACACGTTTCACCCAGTGCCATTTTCTCCCTTCGAGCGTGGAGTCCCCAACAGATTCTGCCTACTATCCATCTCTCCCAAATAACTTCAAAGAGCTAAAACATTTTCCCCTAGAATTTATAGTTATTATTGACAGGAGTGTTAGAATGAAATAAACCACACCACTATTACTAAAAGACCTTCCAATTTATTATTGCCAGGTACTGTATTCCTAACATAACAATCTTCCTAATGACCATGAAGGGCTGACCAGCAGAGATGGGCATGAGGGCTGTGTCCATCGTTCTCACTTAATGAGTGTTTAACGACATCTGCACTCCTCAAGGAGCTTTAGGTTTAGTGGGGGATGCAGACAATAATTACCAACAAAACAGTGTCAAAAACTCTGCCACAGTAGCAGGCAAAGCGGGTGCCCTGGCCCCATGGGAAGGCCTCTGATGGGTCCTGAAAAGCGGGGAGTTCTCAGAGCTGGTAGGAAGTAGCTGGGCTGAGGGGAGTGTTGGGTGCACCGGGAAAACCCTCCAGGCTGAGGGGAGCACTTGTGCACAGAACTGCAGGTGACCAAGGCTATGAGCCAATCTGGAAGCTACGAGCCACCAGCACAGCTGGAGCTTGCTGTGCCAAGCGGTGGTGTGAGCTCATGAAACCTGTGGGGCAAGGTGAGGATTCAGGCCATCTCCCAAGGACAGTGGGAACCACACAGCCGCGTCCACGCTTTGGAAAGGCCATCCTGCTTCCATGAGACAACGAATGACTACCACATGAGTCATTCGTACATGCGTGGATGCTTTAGAGTAACAGAAAGTGGGTGCTTAGGTGGACTCTGTGCTAATTATACTGCTAAGTTACCCAGCAAACATTCTGTAAAGATAATGTGGGGCTAAAATTCAGCTGGCTCCACCACACATACTGATGCATCCAATCAACTTTTATGGGGCCCCTGCCACGGGCCAGAGAGGGGTCTCCAGTGCCTTGGCTGTGCATCTCGGGATGCAGACCCAGCTCAGGGCATCATTCATTTGCTCAAGCAGTCCAGAGCCCGTGCAGGGCAGGCATGTGCCCTTTCACCTCCACGCTCCCAAAGACCCAGCCCATCTCTGTTCACATAGAACGGCATAAGTATTTGTGGTTGGATGTGAAGCAATGGGGTGTATGTGCACAAATGGGAACCGAATTTATCCAGAAGACGTGAAGGAAACGTTGCACTTCAATCCGCTTAAGCTCATTTGAGTTGTTTGGTGTCAGGGGCTGACTTGAACAGTCCTTTGTGAGCCACCTGTGGCTGTGCACCTGTGATTGTGCTTCTCTGGAAATGGCTCCTGTGTGTCTCCTCCAAGCGGCCTAAGCACCTCGTAGGCTCCGCGATTGTGGAGCGACCTCCCTCCAGAGCCTTGTCTTCAGAGCTCTTTTCCCGGCTTGTTCTCTGGCAGGGGGGCTCGAGGGTTTGCATGACTTCTTCTCTTCTAAAATATCAACCATCCAAGTGAAAGGATTCGCACCCAGGAGCGTTCCTCCGGCTGATTCGCTGATTCCCACAGTTGCCCTGGACAGCCTCCCAAGGTAACACACTGTGAACTGGTATTAGACTCAGCCAAGCAATAGATCCTCTTCTTAAAAGTTTCATTTCATCCTCACTCTGAGTCTCGCCAGGAGTCAAACCTAACGTGTATGCTAGCCAAGTACGTGGCGTTTTAAAACCCTTCACGAAAGTGCCTGTGTAGGTACCAGCCCTACAAGTGCCGAGGGACCAGGTTGTGAATTTCAGGCAGAATGTGGATTGCTCGGTGGTTCCTGAAGGCCACAGAAGAGCTCTATATCCTCTCTCCCCTGAATCCCCAGTGCCTGCGTGGTGCTTGGCACCACAGCAACTGCCCAAACTGTCCGTCCAGAGCCAGAATTCCGGACCAGGGAGGGCGTCCTGCTAACCTTTTAAACGCTGCTCCCTCCTGCCATTTTCCCCAGTTCCCCTGGGGACATAAAGAAAAGTCCCTATCCAAGTTCCTGCAAAATCAGTTCGGTAACTGTGAGCGGCTTCCTCCCTCCTCTGCTTGAGAAGAAGGGACAGCCTGGGGTTCCAAGCGTTCCCTCCACGGTGTGGCTACACCTCCTCACTCAGCACTCACTTTAGACTGTGGTCTGATTCCAGTGGCAGAACCACCAGGCGTGGCTCCCTGCTTTGCCACGGATACCCCTGGCTCCACAGCCTCGCCGATTAGAGCCACCCCTTTGCTCCTTCAGGGCTTTCCTCTCTGCAAGTAGGTTACCTATTTCCCCCTGCGTGGCGCCGCTAGTGCTTAGGAAGAGATGTGATATTTCTTCCAAGGAAAAAGCCTGTAATTAACAGACTTTTTTGGGGAAGAGTATTCTGCCTCCTCCTCTCCCGCTCGTTTTTTCATTTAACATATTTTATCAGAATGAAATGCCTTAATGAGCACAGAACTGCAGCTGATCCCAGCTGAACCTCAAAGCGCTCTGTGCTCAGCTTGCCGCCCCACATCAGGCTGCATTCACCACCGTCTCTGCGACTGGGGCTTCTTCCAGGAGCCGCCTCCCCTCCAACACTGCCAGGAAGCTCATCAGCTTCCTATAGATGGAAACGGGGACAGGAAAGCACCCTCCAAACCACTGCCTGTACTAGATAAGAATTTAATGGAAGATAGAGGGGAGGGTGGAGGGAGGGAGGTGGCAAACAAGAACGTGAATGTGTAGGAGTGTGTGTGTGTGAAGCAGGGTGGTATGTGCACGTGTGTGCATGTGTGTATAGTATGCACGTGTGTGCGCATGTGGATGTGTGTACAGTATGCATGTGTGTGCGCATGTGGATGTGTGTATAGTATGCATGTGTGTGCACATGTGGATGTGTGTATAGTATGCATGTGTGTGTGCATGTGAAATGTGTGTGTATAGTATGCGTGTGTGCATGTGAAATGTGTGTGTATAGTATGCATGTGTGTGCATGTGTGTATAGTATGCACGTTGTGTGTATAGTATGCATGTGTGTGCATGTGTGTATAGTATGCACGTGTGTGCGCATGTGGATGTGTTTTTGTATGCATGTGTGTGCACATGCACTGAGTTCTTATGTAATGACTTGGAGTCCATTTGGAAAAGAAAATCTACAGAAGCCACAATGGAAATTCCATTTTCCGTTCACTAAAGGTCTATCTTTCCTAGGCATTAAGCTGGGTTTGGATGCCCACCCCACCTTCCTTCGGATGGAAGCTGAAGGGGATACCCCTGTGTGAGCCACATCGATCCTTGGAGGGACTCTGAGAACAAAGACAGGCAGTGCTAACGTTTCTACCAAATTCCAACTGCTGGGCCATTTTGCAGGGTGAGCTGATGGGCGCCCAGCACAACAGTCACCACTGAGATCACGTCTATCACTCACTCACTCACTCATTCATTCCCTCAACAAATAGAGTGCCCACTGCATGCCAAGGGCTGTTTACAACACTAGGGGTACAGCCAAGATCCTTGCCTTCAGGAAGCTTCCTCTTAGAGAAGTAGGTGAATAAAGAAGGAAAATACGGCCAGATCACACCAAGCACTACGGCGAACTGAAGCAGGGCAGAGGGGAAAAAATGATCTGGTTGGCGAATTACATCTGAACTGCTCGCCCAGGGGCTCCAGTGACCGGGAGCTCCTTGGGACAATGGGTTCATCAGGGAGGAAAGGACACAGGCTGATCTCATCTTTAGAAACCTGCTGTGGCAGAGACTAGCCGTTCACCAACCATATTTCCCTCTCCTTCATGACGTGGAGTTGGACTCGTTCCCCATGTCCCTGGCAATTAGATGTGGCCATGTGACTGGGCTTTGGCCAGCGGCATGTAGGTACGATTGATGTATGCCACTTGTACTACACTTGATCTTAGCCAAAAGGCCGAGAAGCGATATGTATGCCACTCGTAAGCCTCGCCAGTCCCGAGATGCTCACCCTGGGTGGCTGAATGGCTGGAGCACAGGCCACCCTGGCCCTGCCCACTAACCTTCACAGTGAGTAAGAAATCGACTTATGTTGGGCTCAGTTTCTGGAATGCTGCAGTGCAGCTCGTCAGCCCCAACACGCACCCACCTCACTGCCTCCTTCCGCTTACGGCCTGTTCCGCAGTGACGTTCTGGGCATGGAGGTGACCCTGCCTGCAGGGACTGCTGGACGAGTCGGGGGGTGTGAGGAGATGACAAAGTGGTTCCAAACCATAGCAACGCCACAGACCCCAGAACAGGAGAAGCTGCCACTTCCTGGGCCGGAGATGCTGGGGGCAGTTTCCCGGGAGCATGGAATTTGCAGCTTTTCTCATTCTGACACCCAAAGCCAAATTCACAATTCCTCCCTGCACATTTCTAGTTTAGAAAGGTCAGCGGCAGACAGTCCTCAGGAGGCTGCACCTGCAGGGCCTGGAGAGCTCCCGGTGCCAGCTGCCCTCTCAGCCACACTTTCCAAGTTCGTGTTAATCAGAAGGGGGAGACTTCCCTGCTGCAAATTGGAAAACCATGTTCCCCGTCAGATGTGGGAGGAAGCTGGGCTCTCATGGTGATGTCTTCAGGAGAAACGTCCTCATTAACAGGACAACCGGGCCCATCCTCACCCGAGCCCTCTGCTAGTCTGGGAGGATTTGGTCCTTTCATGGGCCCTGTCCCAGCCTAGACTTCCTCAGCCACTGACGCTGCAGGAGGTCAGCCAGGCAGGAAGTGTAGGGGGTCTTTCTCTCCACTGTCCATCAGGAGATGGTGCGCGGGGTCACATGGAGCTTGGGGACCCTCCTGGGACAGGGGCTGTGCCTACGTGACCTCGCTTTTTTGCGTTCCCTTTTACAAGCCTGTCCGCGGAGCAGAGCTGAGGAAGAAAGTCCCGCCTTTCAGTCCTAGATCATCAGGCTGAGAAACTCCAAGAGCCAGGACAGCAGAATATCCCAGTTGTGCTAAGATAACAGAGATAACAGCCAGATGCCGCTGGTACCCCCTCTGTGGTGTGCGAGCAGATGAGCGCCCTCAAATTCACTGCTCACTCACTCCACAAATAATGTGCTTACCCTGTGCCTGTGAGGGTGGCTTGGGCAGCCCTTTCTTGAGTTTGGGAAAAGTGTCTGATTGGCAGTTGTCAAATCATGGCCCATGGGCTAACCCAGCCCACTCCCTGTTTTTGTAAATGAAGTTTTATTGGAACACGGCCAACCTCTTAGCTGACACATTGCCTGAGGCTGCTTTCACACCACAGCGACAGAAGCTGTGTGGTCACAACGCCTAAAATATTTACCACCTGCCCCTTTGCAGAAAAGGTTTGCTGACTCCAGAGTAAGATCGATGACTGTCTACCTGGGGCAAAGTGGGGGTGGCAGAAGCACAAGGCATTAAATAAGGCGGAAGAGCACGATGGAAGCCAGCTCCCTCTCTCGGCGGCCTTCAATCCTGATGACCTTCAAAGAGGAATCTCTGGTTGGTCCTCACGCCTCCAGCACACCCTGCAGCCCCTGCCCCACAGGCCTGGGTAACAAATCGGGGGCAGCCTCTGTTCCCTCGCTGTACGCGTTTCTCTACAGTCAGCTTCTAGCCTGACAAACTATCCCAGTGATCAAACTGTGGTTTGGTATACAATCTCCTTTGAGGATAAACAGTGTGGCGATTCCTCAAAGGTGTAGAAGCAGAATTCCCATTTGACCCATAATCTCATTGCTGAGTATACACCCAAAGGAACAGAAGTCATTCTCTTATAAAGACACATGCCTGTGTATGGTCATTGCAGCGCTATTCACAACAGCAAAGACATGGAATCAACCCAAATGTCCATCAATGATAGACCGGATAAAGCAAATGTGGTACATATACACCACGGAATACTATGCAGCCATAAAAAGGAACGAGATCATGTCCTTTGCAGGGACACGGATGGAGGTGGAAGCCATCATCCTCAGCAAACTAAAGTGGGAACAGAAAACCAAACACCACGTGTTCTCACTTATAAGTGGGAGCTGAATGATGAGAACACATGGACACAGGGAGGGGAACAACCTACACTGGGGCCTGTGGGAGGGGTGGGGCAGAAGGAGAGCATCAGGAAGAATAGCTAATGGATACTGGGCTTAATACCTAGGTGATGGGTTGACAGGGGCAGCAAACCACCATGGCACACGTTTACCTAGGTAACAAACCTGCATATCCTATACATGTACCCCTGAACTTAAAATAAAAGTTGAAAAAAAATGAATCACTTTGAGAAGAATTTTAAGTCAATGACAACACAAGCAATGGCCGGATGCAAGAAATCCCAGCCCCAAGGATGGCGAGGTGGGCGCAGCATGGGGGCTACGGCACTGCCATCGGCATCGTCTCTAGCATCCGTGGTGGGCGGGAGGTTGCCCAGTGGGCCCGGGAGATGTGGGACTGGGAAGCTCCCTCAGGATGGGGTTCCAACCCCTGGTGGCTTCCTTCAAGCCCTGAACTGCATTTCACAGGAAAATCTCCAACCCAGCCTGGCCCTGAAGGGGTATGGGTGGCCAAGGAAAGCTGAGCCCAGACAGGGGAGGATGCAGCAGAGGCTGGGTGCTGAGGTGGGAGGGCCGGCTCTGTGCAGAGAAGGCAGGTGATATATTTGCAACCAAGTCACCTTGGCTGGGGTGTGGAAGCACGCTGCATTCACTCACGCCAGAGTTTCTGCTATAAATAACCGGTCATTTTGGCTGCTCCCTGGTGGCCAAGGTTAGGGATACAAAGAACTGGGGGGACCCTGCCTGGTGGCTGCTTTCTTCCTCCCATCTCTGCGTTCCGAACGCACAGCCCAGCCTTCTGCATTGAAAGGAATGAGAAACAAAACACACTAAACAGCACGAAGAATGAGAATGACACCTTAAGCACACTCTGGGGACCCTCGTTTCCAAAGGGTGGGGTGAGGCTTTTCCACAACGGTTGGGAATTATTTAATGGAATTCTCGCCATCCTTTTATCAAATTATTGCTCAGATTGGGCTGCAATTTTCTTCAAGGGGAAGAAGAAATTGCTCGTTGATGGCCTGGATAATAGAAACACAAATTTGTAAAATAAATTATTTCTGCGGTAAAAGTAATCTCTGGTGACCTTGGGAGCTCCGGGACCAAGAACTTGCAGACAGACCACGGCACGGCGCATGCTGGCCTCGGCGCAATGACCGTCATGGCACCATCCCATCATCTGGGATCTTAGTCATCCATGGAAAGAAATGTGATCAGACTAAAGAAAGGGGTCAGAGGTCAAAGGCCATGATCCACACCCCTGCCCACTGGTTCCACACACACCAGCCACTTGAAAGTAACCAAGAGAGAAATCACCCCTAACTCACAAAGGCCCATCCACCTCAGAGGACGCAGCTTCCCCGCCTGAATTTTTCATCACCCTGTGTAAGGCTTATCTCATTACAGAAAGGGTGAAATCGCGACCTTCTTAGACACCAAATGCGGAACCCGCCCCTGGCTTTGGGATGTCGGGAGAAGAGCCTACTGCTAACGCGCCGAGACCCCCGTGCCAAAAGGAGGGGTCTGCACTCACCCTCACGAGCTGCTGTGGGAAAGGCCCTCGCGAGTTCTCGGGCACGTTGATGGGCGGGATGACCCAGTCCCGTTTGCGCCGCCTCAGCCCATTGGCATTCTGGTGCTGGGGCCACGGCAGCAGGGTGTCCTTTGGAGGCGGAGAGGGGTCCAGAGCCACGATCTTCTTTCCTTTCTGCAGCTTTATTTGGAAAGGGGAGAGAAGAGGCAAAGAGGTCCAGTTAGGTTTTGCACAGAGGAAAATGGCATCTGCTAAGACGATCTGTACTGCCCGAGACTGAGAGGGAAGGCGGGTAACGCTGGGACAAGGAACTAAGTGGGCAGGGCGGGATAACGCTGGGACAAGGAGCTAAGTATTAGGGGAAAAAAAAAATCAAGTGAGATCCCCATCAATATGATGAGACCGATTACAAAATTAAATGCGGGAAAAAGAAACCATAAAGAAAGAAGAAAATACAGTTGACAATATCACCAATAGTGTAGACAGGGCTTTTTAAGCCCACCCAAAACAATGCAAGAGATCACAAAAGACAAGACAAATATGTTTTCCCACAAAACTCCTGTTTATGAAAACAGACCCAAAAGGCAATTGACACATTTGCAAAATATGATTTACAACAATTTGACACAAGGTTAATAGTCACTATATAAAGCACTCTTAGAAATAAGAAAATAAAATGGAATGTTGTTTCCTAACAAGAAAAGGACATGAATAGATAATTCACAGCAAAACAAATATAAATGATCAATAAACTTATGAAAAATGTCCACATCTCCCAGTAATCAAATAATACATATCAAAGTAATATATCCTTTTTACCTGTCAGATTGACAAGGCTGAGCGAAATGAATCTGCAACACTGGGGGTGTGCAGTGAGTCAGTGGGTGGAGGCTGATGGGAGCCAGTGGGCGGAGGCTGATGGCTGAGGGTGTGGCATTTGGCCTCAGACCCCACCTGTGTGTATGTACAAAAGCTCATGTGACGCAGGGCAAAGTCCCTTCATCTCTCACAATCCTGGGTTCTTCTCTGACAGAAGGGAGATGGTAGCAATGGCCCTGAGTTTAGGGACTGCTATGGGAGTGACATCAGATGACAATGAGAAATGCCCAGCCCATGCTTAGCAGAGGGCCCAGGTTGTCAGGACTGACACTGATGCAGCTCCTGCTGCTGGGGCCCCGTGGTCACTCAGCACAGCCCTCTGCCTCCCAGTTGCCAGTGACTATCAAGAGCCTCAAAAAGGATGGTCCCTTTTGATCCAGTAACTCCACAGCTGGAAATCTGTCCCTAGAAAACTCTAGGTGGACCAAAGTCCTTATAGACAGATGTTTACTTTGGATGTTTTTAAACAAGTAAAAATACCAGAGCACAAATCTGAATGTCTGACAGTGAATTCTAAAGGCATTACACTGTGCTCATGTCTTGGAATATTATAGTCATTAAAAGTTACTCTTTTAGGACTGACATAAAAAATGTCCATAAAATATTAGTAAGTGGAGAAATAGCACCAAAGCATACATACAGCATCAACTGCACCTGCCTTTTTTCCTTTTTTTTTTTTTTTTTTTTTTTTGAGATGGAGTCTCACTGTGTCACCCAGGCTGAAGTGCAGTGGCACGATCTTGGCTCACTGCAACCTCTGCCTCCTGGGTTTAAGCGACTCTCCTGCCTCAGCCTCCCGAGTAGCTGGGATTACAGGAGACCACCACCACATCTGGCTAATTTTTGCATTTTTAATAGAGATGGGGTTTTGCCATGTTTGCCAGGCTGCTCTCAAACTCCCGACCTCTGGTGATCCGCCCGTTTTGGCTTTCCAAAGTGCTGGGATTACAGGCGTGAGCCACCATGCCCAGCCTCAACTGCATTTTTTTAAAGGATAGAAAAAGAGCCTAGGCGTGGTGGCTCACGCCTGTAATCCCAGCACTTTGGGAGGTCGAGGCAGCCTGATCACCTGAGGTCAGGAGTTCGAGACGAGCCTGGCCAACATGGTGAAACCCCATCTCTACTAAAAATCTAAAATTAGCCAGGTGTGGTGGCATGTGCCTGTAGTCCCAGTTACTTAGGAGGCTGACACAGGAGAATCACTTGAACCTGGGAGGTGGAGGTTGCAGTGAGCCAAGATTGTGCCATTGCACTCCAGCCTGGGGAAAAAGAGCGAAACTCTGTCTCAAAAAAAAAAAAAAGAAAAAAGGAATGTAAGAAAATACATGAAAATACACACACTGGTTTTCTCTGGTCACCAGGGAGTTCTGTTGTCATATTTTACTTCCTTCCTTTTACCTTTCTGTGTTTTCTTTTTTTTTTTTTTTTGAGACGGAGTCTCACTCTGTCGCCCAGGCTGGAGTGCAGTGGTGCGATCTCGGCTCACTGCAAGCTCTGCCTCCCAGGCTCACGCCATTCTCCTGCCTCAGCCTCCTGAGTAGCTGGGAGTACAGGTGCCCAGCACCACGCCCAGCCAGTTTTTTGTATTTTTAGTAGACACGGGGTTTCACCGTGTTAGCCAGGATGGTCTCGATCTCCTGACCTCGTGATCCTCCCGTCTCGGCCTCCCAAAGTGCTGGGATTACAGGTGTGAGCCACCGCGCCCGGCCCCTTTCTGTGTTTTGTAAATGTGATAGTACACATGACTCCTGTGGCTGACAGTGCCAACGGAATGTCACACATATACATGGCGTCCATGCGTCTGCCGCATCGGGTCCAGTGCAGGGTGCCCACATGGCATGCCTCGCCACAATCTTCGTGGTTGATGCTTATTTTATCTGAATTACAGAGGCAGTAGGATATGAGCATTCACGTGGTAGAGAATGGACCTTGCACCAGGGCAGCCCAAGGCAGGGAGGACAAAGCTGGCTGAGAGGCATCTGACCACAGGCTGCCCCTCCAGGCACAGTGGGGGTCCGCACCACCGTTTGCCTCAATTAATAAAACCCAGGAGGCTTCCATGGGGCACTCCCAGCCTTCCTTAGAAAGGAGCCATGTGAGGTGCAAACATGGGGACCCAGGGGTCTCGACTTCAGCCCCTCATGATGACAAGGGGTGGGGGCTTTTCTAGGTTCCTCAGGGGCCTTTGAAGAGCTTCCAGGACAGTCCTAGCTGCACATTCTCCCTGGAACCCAGCACAGACAACTGGACTCCATGGTTTCCTTGCCCAGACCAGTGGCCTGTGCCTCATAGGTACTGAATGTCTGATGAGCATGACAGCAGGACTCTGCATCTGGCTCTTCCACTGAAGACATCCCACCTGTCCTCCAAGACCTAGCCCCAGACAGACAGCACCTCCCTGGGAGCTGGTCTTTGCCTTGGGGATATGACAATTTAGGTTAATACGCTCTAAGCTTTGATGAGAAAGACCAGATTAACCCCACTGCTCAAAGTGGCTTGAAATAACGCCAACATAGCCAACAGGAACAATGATAATAGCTGTGGCGTGCACTCGGTTCCAGGCTCCAGGCCAAATGCTGTTCCAGGCAGTCTCCTCCTGAATCCTCCCTCTCACCAGTTCAGCGGGGAGCACCATCAGTCTCACTTTCCTACCTGCGTGAAGCCCAAGCAGCCCGTTCAGCAGAGGCAGGATTTGGATGCCAGGAGTGTGACCCCAAGGCCAGAGCACCTGAAAGTGCCACCCCTCCCTTCTGTGGTCTCTGTTTGTGAAATCGAATCCCCTTTGCTGGACCTCAGGAAGGTCCTGGACTGGGCAGAAATCGATCTTCCCACGGAACAGAGGGGGAACCAGGGGAAAAGGGGATCTAAGTGATACTTCCTGCACCCACCTGGGATGTGTTCCATAAATCCCAGACTGGGGAGAAACAGGTCTGAGCTCCCAGGCTGGTCCCAGGACCAGCAGCTCAGCGCCCTGTGGAGCTCATTAGGAATGCAGGTTCCTAGGTCTCACCTAAGACTTAACAACTCTGGGGTGGGGCCGCCAACCAGGCCTGAGATGTTCTGCAGTTAGAGAACAGGGGGTCTCCCAGCCCACAGGCAATTGGGGATCCACTTCTGGAGAAGGGTGATGGAGCATGATGTTTGTTCTTGAGCAGGTCTGCACGAGGGCAGGCAGCCTGGGCAGCTCTCTCCCAGATGAGGGCGAGGGGAGCCTCTGGCACAGCCGCTAGGAGGGGCCCTCTGGCCATCTGCAGCTCCCCTGCATCTCCCAGCGGGAGACCGAGGCAGAGACTGGCTGGTCTCTCCCACCTGGTGGTGCTTCAGAACCAGCAGCAGCTCACCAGGACCCTCTGAATCTCAGACTCCGAGTTTTAAAGGGTTTCCATACAGCCGTTTTTAAAAAAAATCCTTCATTTTCATTTGCTTAGGATAAGCTCGCATGGCGTTAATTTCCCTAGTGTTGTTTAAATATATTGCACATATTTGCTACTATTTTAAAGCTGCGAGACAAATGTAATAACAAAATCTGGTGAAAATCAGCGCCAGACCTGTGCGGGCTTCTGCCTGGAAGATGCACCCGCTTCCCTGGAAGAAAATGTCAGCCACAATTAGCACTCACCCTGGTCGAACAAGCATGTTCTTTTGAACACGCAGTCATCTTGGGCCCATTCAGAAGACGTCACACAAACACTGATGCATAATTATACTCATTAAAAATAATGCTTCCAGTTACGCTTAAAAATATTTTCTAACAGATGACACCTGCTGATTCTCCCTGGTGCATGTCTTTCTTCTGTATTTCTGAGTGAATGAAGACTGAGCATTGGGTGATGACTTAAGGGTGACCTCTACTACACCATTACCAGAAACTAGATAGTACACATGCGCACATGTGTATACAGGCACTATGCACACATGTATGCATGCATGTACGCACATGCACATATAGATATATACGAATGCACACGTCAAGTATGCACAGATGTATGGGTATAGGACTACATGTACACACAGGCACAAATGCATGTGTATGAATACATGTGTGTTTATGCATTCTACACATACACAGGTATGCATATGCTTCTGTGTGTTTGTGTGTCTGTGTGTGTGTGTATAGAGCACATCACAACTTTCTCAAAACCAACAGCCCAGCAGCAAGATATCTTGGCCGTGCCCACTCCCCGCATCCTGACAGTTTAACTCAAGCTAGAAGTCCTGTAACTAGCAGGGTCCAGGAGGGTCCTGGTGGCTGAGCTGGTCTTTGGGGTCCAACCAAGCTCGTGCCTGCAGATCTGCAGAATCAGGAGCTCCAAGGAAGCTGCACACCGTCACCTCCATCCACTCACTGACACCTGGGAAGATGCGTAAGGGGGCAGCTTCCCGGAGCTGCTGGCAGCCTGCAGGACGGCTCCCCAAGCATGTTCCATGGATCCCTCCCTGGCAGGATGAGACCTGGGCTGTGGGCCTACTTTCATCTCCCATGAGTGTTTCTGGGCCTGGAAACTGGCCCTGTCACCCGTGAAGAGGCCAGTCGCCCTGGGCTGCAGTGTCCCATACCCCACAGTTCCCCTCCTGCGCTCCTTCCTCTTCCCCGTGACTTTGACTCTGCCCTGCTTCAGCCCCACTGGGCTCCCTGATGCACTCTCGGCTCCCTCAAAGCCCTGCCTACAGGGCAGTGGGCAGAAGCGGCCCAAAGCACCCACTCTGGCCTCCAGCCTATAGGGTTTCAGCTCACCCCCCAGGTGCCGGGGACCGGACATCCACCTCCACTGCCCGAGGCTCTGCTCCCGCCCCTCTCTCTGCCTGGGCTCTTCATCCTCACGCCAGGCTCAACCTACGGCACCTCCCCTGGCAGGCCACACTCCACACTGCAGGGAACACCTGCTCTGGTGCCACCCTGGACCCGGTCCTAGTCCCACACGTTAGGGAGGTACCACAGCCCCGGTGGGGGCAGCAGGGCCCTGATAGCCACACTTTCTATGGAGCAAACTCAGTGGACAGACTTAAGCCACTGCATCCACACACAGTTACTGATACCACCCTTGAGCCAGGAGACGACAAAGCAAATGGCCCTCAGCCTGTCTCCTGCATGCTCATGTGGGGGTGGGGTGCAGCCATGACCTCAGGGACGCCGTCCTGAGTCCTGCACAGGTCCTGGCCCTGCCCAAGTGACTTTCCAGGCACAGTCTCATTTAGTCCTCAGGGCAGCCCACAGAGGACATCAAGCTCAAGGGGTGAAGTCCCGCTCAAGCTTGGAAGGCCAGGACTGGAGCCCAAGCTGTCTGAACTGCAGCCCACCATCCTGATGGGCCCATCCCACCATGTCCCACAGGGCCCACGATTAGTGCAGAGTCAGAATCAGGCAGGAGGTTCAAACTGGCACCAAGTCACACACAATCAGTCCATTGGGGACTTGGGGACAGAAATTGTCATGGTGGGTATTATACCTCGGTCAGGGCACTGAAGGGTGAACAGGAGTTTGCCAGGCAGGACGGGCCAGGAAGGGGGCACAGACAGTGGCACAGGACAGTGTGGATGCCTCAGAAACCAGGCAGACACCACTATTATTTGGGGCCTGGAAAGAAAGCAGGGTGGGGGCATCACAGGCTTCGAGGTTAAGAGAGCTGCGTGGAGCATCCTTTGCTCTCCACTGCCCAAGTCAGGATTTATCTCATCCCCGACCTCAGTCCCTCATCTGTGAAATGGGGGTGATCAGGAAGCCCCCCTGCCAGGTGTGGGGTGAATGCGGTACTGTCCAGGGAGCACTGACAGACGTGGGGACCTTCAGCCCTGCTGTCGGAAGAAACCTGAGAAGGGGAAGAGCTGGGGGTGGAGCTCCTAAAAGCAGGGCAGGACTTCCGGAGTGCAGAGAAGGAGAGGGCAAGGCTCCTGCAGCCTGGAGTCTGGGTCAAGGGGGGCCTGGGATGAGCTCTGAGTGTTCAGGGGCTAGGGCTGGGGTGCGGGCAAACTCGGGGTGTCCCACAACCCTAATATCCCAGGAAGGGAAACTGAGACCCAGGGCAGTGGAAGAATTGGTCCAAATTGCCTGGCTAGGGAGAGCTGTGGCCAAGTGGCAAGGGAGACTGAGGGTGGAGTAGGGAGGGGAGGGTCAGGGACTGCTCTGGTGAGGGCACCGTGAGCAAAGTGGACTCCTGGACCCAGACCGAGGGGCCTGCCGGGGAGGGAGATGTGGGCCCAGGCTCCTTCCTGGGTGGCCTAGTGGGGTCCTAGAGAACCCAGGGCTAGGCCCAGCAACCACGGTCCCTCTACCCGACTCATACTTTCCTCCTGGGAGCCAATCCCAGAGGCACGGGGGTGGGCCTAAGGGTCCAGCTGGCCAATCAGAGCCCGGCATTCCACCTGGCCAGGTGACTGCTCCAGGGAAGGCAGGTGACCCCAGCAGGGGACTTTCCTGGGGCTGCTGGAAGGGGTGGGCTCTCCTCCCTGGATGAGGATTCGGGATGGGAGGGTGAGAGCCCTGCCAGCTCCTTCCCCCACAGGCACCAGGGGAGGCCGCCCGGATCAGCCCCTGCCTCCCACTTCCTGACTCCTGGCTCCAGTCTTGCTGTTCCTGAAACGTGCCATGCCCAGGCTGGTCCCTACCAGGACAGACTCCTCAGAGTCTGTTCACACTTGGCCTCCTTGGCCTGGACAGCAACCTGGAGACACCGCACTCCTCCTCCTCCTCCTCCTCTTCCCTCTCTCCTTACACCTTAAGGCTGCTCTGCTGCAGCTGAGCTGAGAGCCCGGCCTGTCTGTTTGCAGATGACATCTGTGAGCCCTGCAACTGTGG
This sequence comes from Hylobates moloch, assembly GCF_009828535.3. Taxonomy (NCBI): domain Eukaryota; kingdom Metazoa; phylum Chordata; class Mammalia; order Primates; family Hylobatidae; genus Hylobates; species Hylobates moloch. The sequence continues at coordinate 2,462,986 of NW_026652296.1, forward strand.
CTTCGTGGCTTCAGCTACCTTTCCTGGGATGGACCCCAGGGTGAGTCGCTGGCCTCAGTATCATGTGCAGCCATTGGCCGGCTGGGGATGGCGGTCCACCGGTCGAACAGAGCCCAGGGGTGGAGAGAGTCTGCAGCCTGGGGCGTCATCGGAGCCTGGAGCAGTGTGCCCCAGACGCCTGGTAAATGGTGTCACCACTCCCGCCTCTTGCTTGCACGAGGCTGTGGGAGGTCCACCCTCGGGACCCCTCCGAGCCCTGAGCAGCCAGGAGTGGCAGCAGATGAGCTTGTCCAGGGGCCCAGGTTCCAGGGTCAGAGCCTACCTGCCCAGTGCTGAGTGGGGACAGGGCCATTTCCCCAGGGGGCAGATGAAGGGTGTCGGAGCCTGAGGCCCCCAGGGATGTGTCTACAAGGTGCAGGTGAGTCTAAACCTGCCTGCTTCTTAATCAGCTTTTATTTACAAAGCGCTTCTCATTTCAGATTGCCTCTCCCCATTAAGCCCTAATCAACTGTGCTTCCTATCGAACGCATTCTGCTGATCCTACTCTAAGATGGTGATTTATGGAGGCAGCGGCAGCAGGAGCCTCCAGGCACGGGTCCTAGTGCTGGGCCCTGCGACCTGCATGAGGCTTCCACTCTCTCTGGGCCTCGGTTTCCCTGCTGATGGGAGGGGCTGGTGAGCTCTATGCTCTGGAGCTACCCGGACGCCTGGGATGTGGGCAGCAGTGGGGATAGGAGTGATGTTAGAAGCTGAAGGCTGGGGCACCTTGGGGAGCGGAAGCTTCACTTCACATCTGGGGAGGAAGGTGCCGCGAAACTGCCACTGATGGGGTGGATGCACGACAAAGCCCCATGCGTAAGTGGAGCTTGGCTTTTTAGAGATAAAATGACAGCCTGGGCTCCAGTGGGCTGCTAGGGGGGCCCTGTGTGGAAGGTGTGTTCATCTCCACCCATGGCTCGAGGGGTCTGGGTGGTCTCATGGTCTTTCTGGATGAACTCTTTTCCGGCCCCGGGTCTCTCTGTACAGGCTTCCAGGACCAATCTCAAATGCAGGCATCCTCTCTCTTCCCAGGGATACAGTGACCAATCTCTCACACTCAAGAATACATAAATTGTGATTCGGGGAAGTTATGAGAGGTAACTGAGCTTGGGACAAAAGGAAGGCACGCAGACAAAGACAACTTCCGTTCCACTGGAAGTCCACGGCCCTGGGTTCACGGGCAAGGTGCATGTTGAGAAAACCACACTAGCCCCCATGTCCACACCTGCACCCTGCGGCGGCCTGTGCTCTCCCCAGGGCCGGATTCTGCCCTGCCGGCTTCTCGGGGTCACGACATTTTATTTTCTTAAGCTCCTGGCAGCCCTGCTCCCCGCCTGGGTCTTGCTCTCCTGTCTGTGTGATGAGGCTGTAACTGGCTGTGGCTGCGAGGTGAGGTCTCCAGGGACAGCTCAGTATCAGCAAAACGCGGGTCATTTCCCTCCCCTCATCACTCCCAAGTGAGAGACGAAGAATGCAAAACTGACCTGGGGCAGGCTTTACGTGATTGTCTTTTTCTGTTTTTTGAGAAAGAAAAAAACAGTGTTAAGGAAAGAATATAATCATATGCACCTCCCAAGCTACATGCAAAAAGTTATCATTTGTTATATTTTTTATTCTCGAATCCATGCATCTGTTAGGAGCCTGGAATTACGAACAGCCAAGGAGGAACCCTGGCTTTTAAGCGAAGGGACAGATGCTAAAACACTCAGAGGTGAAGCCACACAGGGGAGGGCAGCCACCAAGACCCGGCTTCCATTCAGAAACTCCCAGAGCGCCTTCCATGGAAGACGAGGGGTCTTTCCCCACAATCTTGGTCTGGCGGGGGCATGGGAGCTCGTTCGCAGGTGAATGGTGATCAACTATTTTAACATTTCCTTGCGGTAGAGACGCAGATAGCAGGTCCTACTCCAGACCCTCTGGACTCATTGCATGAGGCTCTCTGCAGGGTGGACAAGCTCCCTGGGCATCCTGAACTGAGCACCCGCTCCGCAGTGCTGTAGCCATCGCATGAAAATGCCTCCCAGAGGCACAGATGCCAGAGCAGGCCTCTTGAATAGATGGGCTGAGATGGGGTGGACCTGATCAAAACCCCAGTGTGGCGCAGGTGGAACAGGGGAACAGGGCGTGGGTTCCCTGAGCATGGGTTATTAGTTGTGGGGGGCCTGATGCTCCTGCCAAGTTCCGTGAGGAAGAGTGAGCATCCCTTGTTCCTAGTTGAAGTCATTACCCTCAAGAGATGGCATAAACATGGAAATTGCTTCAAATTCCCTGACACCAGATCCGTAGTATGTTTCTAAGGGAAGCCGGCAGCCCCGGCCTTTGGCGATAGGTCACAGATGGCGGTGGTGGCATCCCTCACTTGTCATCCCTCCCAGCAGCCAGGTCCTGCACTGATCCTGCTGGACATGTCCTTAGCATCTGAAGTTCCCCACAATATTGAGAAAATGGCATGGCACAAGTCCACCCAATTCTACAAAAGCATTTATGGGAATGTTTTCAAATCAGTTTCTGCTGGGACATGACCTCTGGTCACCGTACCGGCTGTTGCCATGGTCAAGGTGCTCCGTGTCAGCTTGTTGGGGTGCACCTGCCCCCCTCCTGGAAAGGTATAACTGCGGTGTAACTGCTGGCTCTCATTACCCAAGAAAGTGGCTCTTTGGGGAGGTCCCCATGCCACTGGATTTCTCTGATAGGCAGCATAGCCCTGTGAACCCGTAATGCTGAGAGACAAGGCTTCTGTAGCCGCAGAGCCTGGGGGTCCGATTTGCATAAGCAGATAAACTAGACCCAGTGTCAAGGAATGGTGAGAAGACACAGAGGGGATTGTGCTTCTTCACTTCCCTGATTTTGCTGCCTCTCCTTGTCTTCCAGGCTGGACAGAGTGCAGCGGGAGCCATTCCACCAAGGAAGAGAAGAATATTTGCAACAGCCCCGAGCTGGGAATTCTGCTGGATCCGCTCCACACACCCCTGTGAGCCATGTGGGGAAAACAGAGCCCTCCTTTTCTGTGAAGATAAAAATGGAGGTGGCAAATGTCTCCAGAAGTAGAAATGTGGGTGAACAGTGGGTACTGAAGATGGTTTTTGGTGTGAATGAGAAAGTTAATCATCATGAGAGAATTCAGCTCAGAGAGCAGAACTTTCTTTACATACCAGATGCTGGCCAGTCCCGCTGTGTGGTCACGTCAGGCATAAGACGCATCTAACTTGTGGATTTCATTTTGTTTCCAACATGCCTCATGACTGTGTAGAATGGTGACGGGCACAGAACAGATCTCGGAGGTGCCACTAGAGAGTGCCTACGAAACGGTCTTACTCTGACTTGGGGAAGTCCACCACCTGCAGACTGGATGGCCCAGGGAAACAGTGCAGGGGAGCTCCTGCCCCCTGGCCTATCCCCACAGCAGAGCCAGGTGGGCCCTGGGGTGGCCTTGCGGCTGGACTGGCTGCGAAGGCAAAGCATTGCAGCTCTTCCCTGCGCCCAGCCCTCTAACATGGTCCTGCTATGCAGAGCTGCCTGCTGTGCAGAGCTGTCGGCATGGCTGAACAGCACGGCTCGTGAGGATGCTCCATGCACTGGAGCTTCCTGTGAGAGGAAAGGTGTTCTGTCTGGGAATGCAGGGAGAAGAGCACTCTCAGGATGGAAGGTTCTGGGAGCTCCGAAACCCTATGTAGGTCCCGGAGCCCTGCTGAGGCCACGGCGTCTTCTGTGTTTTATTCACTAACAAAATCAGCCCTCACCCCTCTGTGCACTGCAGTCCCAGCCACGCAGCACCTCTGTCCCCAAAGCCACTGGCCTTTGACTTTGTCTAGCCTCAGGCTCCTGGGTACTGGCAGCTTCTCATGTGGCAGTGACCACAGACCCATGGCACCATCTCATAGTGCATTTTCGGCTCCTGTTTTGCTGAATGCTTTAATGTTTGGGTAAATATGTGGCTGGCCCCAGCCACACACACACCACGTCTTAGAGTCTAGTGCTCCAAGACTATCGATTGCATAGGAGTCTGCTGTGGAAATGAAACATCTGGGGAAGGACCGGCCGTGCCTGCATTGTCAACGTACATTGCTCTGTTGGAACAGGGAGGATACGATTTCTTCCCCAAATATCAAGGCTATTTATGGCTCTTTTCAGTCTCTCTGATTCGCAGTCTTCCTGTTCTCATTGCTTCCTTATAGCTTGGGGTTAAACATGCTTCAGAAGGAAATAATGTGGGCCCCTCCCCTAAATGTCAACCCTAGTATGGATATTTACTGAGGATAATTCGATTTCTGTTAAAAAGGGGGTGCCCCAAAACTTACACCGAGTTCATTCCTCTACCTCCTATTTCCTTTTCAGTGTACCTTTAAGAAAAGGTCCATTTTGCTCCCCTGAAAACATGTATATTTAAAATATTTAAATAGGATATTGTCTGCAGCCTTCTGGCTGGTTTCCATGGTAGCTAAGGATGGACGGAATAAAATGGTATTTAACAAACACAAACTAAAACAACAGAACGATATCTACATTCTTTCACAAACAGAACGTGCGAGCCATTGGAAGTCAGCATTTGCATGAGTTTCATTCCGAAAAGGCACTTAGTGGATGTTTTTCTTACATCAATGACACCAGTAGGGGCCGAACCCACTCTCCCTGCCCCATGAGCACCACCGAATTTCTTACTTCTGATCTCTCATAAAAAGGCGACATCATTTTGAAAATTCCTATAGAAATAATGCAAGGAAAGGCTTCCTGAACACAGTCAGGTGGTGATTTCTTCACTGTGTCCATTTGGAAGAAGAGCCTCAGTAGGAAGGCTCCTGGCTTGCTGCCATGGTGTCGGTGCACCGAGGTCTCGGCTGAGTGCCCGCAGGATGGAGTAGGGGCAGGGAGCCAGCACCTTCATTTTTACCCGGGGAGGTTCCATGACCTGCCCAGCGTCACGCCGCTGTCCTCTGGAGGCCGGTCGGAACTCAGGCCATGGCCCCTGGAGCCTGGGCTCTCAGCCCTCACCATTCCTCCTCTCACAGGACACAGAGGATGGAGGATCACCCAGCACGCTACAGTCCTGGGACCCCTCTCCCCCCGCACCTGTGGGCAAAGCTGGTGCCTGGGCTATGACTTCTGAGGGCCTGGGCTGTTCTGGGGGAGAGAGTTTAGAGTTGGTTCTTTAGGCAACTTGTAACAATTACCATCACCCCGTGGAGGGGTTTCATGTTGTTCCTAATTAGCGTCACAAACCACGCAACCACCACGTTTCTCTGGATGAAGATCTCAAAGCCACCCACCCCCTCCCCCCACCCTTCAGCCTTGCCTCCCACCAAAAGTGAAGATACAGAAGGATGAGGAATTGTGGCTGACAAGAGAGCATGTGGCATGCGTGCTCTGATGTCAGTCTCTTTAAGGGTGTTGATAAATATTTCTGTCTAGCAGAAGAAAAGAGGTTCCAGAATGTTCTGGTACAAAGAGATCTGGACAAGCCACCGAGCTTGTGACCTCGGTCCTGGGCCGGACTGCACCCCTGGCTTTAGACCAGGTTTCTCGACCTCGGCATTCCTAACACTTTGGGCTGAATCCTTCTCTGTTTTGGGCGTCCTGGGTTCCATAGGATTCTGAGCTGCATGCCAGGCTCCACCCAACTCACGAGTAACCCCACCGTGGTGACAACCACAGGCGTCTCGGGTCTCGCCAAGTGCCCTGGCTGAGAACAACTTGCTCTAGAGAATCAGGAAAATTATGTTTAGTTAGAAACACCTTAAACAAAATTACCCTCCAGTTTACGGAAAAATATATTCATAATAAAAAAATTAAATTAAATTAGCAAGTTAAGGGAAAATGTATTACTTTTTTCTGGAGTCGTTAGTAGTGGGACTGAATGAAATCATTCATATTTTGTCAATTAGTGAGAAAGATGGTAGGTGCCATCAGCCTGTGTGATTCGGGAAGGCTTCTGGCGCCCAGACCCTCAGTGACATGTCCTCTGAAGAGTCCCCTGGGGACCTCCGGCTTCATGGATCTGTCGTCCACCACGTGGTGCCAAGCACCCGAGGGGTGGGCTCTGGCCACAGCACATGCCCAGGCGCCTGCATTTCAGTCTCACAGACACCCCTGTTCTTGCTGGGAATTTTTCTGCCAGCTACAAAAGATTGTGTCCATCACCCCTTTCTCACTGTTTTCACAAAATCCTTCTCCAGAACCACAGAGGATTTCATTTTTAACCAAATATTAAATGAGAGCCATGGCCTTGGAGTGAAACACAAACGTGTTGGTCTGAGAAGTCTGCCTTCAGTTTTACTTTCATCACCTGCAGGAGGGCAGCGCTGGCCCCTCACACCTCTGCTTGGGGGGCTCTGAACAGGCTCTCCAAAGTGTGCACATAGATGTGTGTGGGCACACATGCACGCACAAATATGCACATGCGTGCACACACATCTTATCCCATGTGCGAATGTGCACATGTGCACACACACACTCACACACGTGCATACACGTGCACATCCATGTGCGCACTCATGCACACATGTGCACACCCATGCTCATGTGCACATATACATGTGTACACCCATGCACACACACGTGCACACACACACCAGCTCTAGTCGAGAGCTAACGGCCCAAGTAGAACTTGATCGTGCTAGAAGCTGAGACGCTGGAGGGCCCGTGTGCCCGTCCCCGCACCGCGCTTGTGCGCCCTCCCAGCTCCCAGCCTGCACTGGCCTGCGGGGGAGGCGGGCAGGTGGGCTCGTCCCCCATCAGGAGGCCAAGTCTTGGACTGACTGGCCCAGACAGACATGGAGCTGGGGTTAGAGTGGCCACGGCTCAGGGGGACCGTCACTGTACATGGGACATGGTGCCACGTGCAGTCCTGAGGTCATGTCCTCAGGACAACTTCACGGACCTCGTGGTCCTTATTTTGTAGATGGATCAGAGATATCCTTGGCTGGGAGGTGGGCAGAGGCAGATTCACCCTGGGGCTCTCTCTCAGCGCCCCTCTGCCCCTAACTCCTCGTGGCAATTCTGGGAAAGCCCTTGAGCCTCCGATTGCGTCAGGACAGACAGCAAATGAATCAACCATGCGGAACGTACAGCCTCATCCACAGCACCGCAATACGGGTGGGGCCCAGGGCCCGAGGCAGAGCACGCATCCCACAGTGCTGCACTGAATAATTACGTTGTGACCGGGGCTGGCCTGGCTCGGCTCTTTGCATCTGCTGTTCCCTCTGTCTGGAACACTCCTCCCATGGGAATTTTTTCACGGTTGGCTTCTTCCCATACATCACCTCTCAACTTGGATGTCAACATCCTGCACCCCTGGATGAAACAGCATCTCTACCCTCTGTCCACCTGTCCCGGGGCTGGGTACCCCTCACCTGACTCTGCATGTGCCTGCACAGCATTTTCCAAACTACATCTGCCGCATGGACACCTGGCCTCCCTGCCCCGAGAGAAGGTAAGCCCGGTGAGGGCGAGAACCACGTTGCAGTGTCCTCCGTTGTGTCCCCAAGTCTTAGACGGAGCTGCCACACAGCATTGCTGGGACAGGTGAATGCCCAGCATCACTCCTGGAGTGAACAAAGACAGTGACTTCCAGATCTTCCCGGCCCATGGGACTCCAAGGTCCTCAGAGGCATGGCTGCCACTCAGGTCCAGTCCTGTGGCCGTGCATCTGGGGGAGGATGTGACACAGAGTCTGTACCACTCGCTCCTCCCTGCACAGCTCATGTGACCAGAGCCTCCCTGCCGGCATGGCCCACTTTTATCCCCGACACCCTCCACATGGCAGCAAGAATCTTCACCAAGCCACCTTCCAGGTCACCACGGGCTCAATCGCCTTCAGATCTTTTTGGGACAGTGACCCTGGCACTGTCTGCACTGAGGTATGCCCTTCTCCCACCAGGACGGCCTGGGGAAAATGACCAATAACAGATTTTGCTCCCCAGGGGGCTTCCCTGCCTGGTCCTGGGGAGTCTGGGGTCGCCCCTGCAGCTGACTGCCCCCAGGGCTCTGGGCACCCCTCTATGTACAAGTGAAGGGCTGGTGGGGAGTCTGGGGTCGCCCCTGCAGCTGACTGCCCCCAGGGCCCTGGGCACCCCTCTATGTACAAGTGAAGGGCTGGCCCAGATATCGTTCAAGGCTGTTTGCAGCCTGAAAACACTGGCTAAGTTTGAACTTCTCAGCTCTGAAAGAAGCAAGACCAATTCCAATAGTCACTCCTGTCCTTCGCACCCATGAAGAGTTACAAGCTGCCGTTCCTTTGGGGTGCATTGGACGGCCATGAAACCTCATACTGACAGCCCATCACCCCCAAAACTTGAGCCCCCTGGAGGGGGCTGGGGGGCTCTGTGTTCTGATGTGGAGAAACACGCGTGGAGATACCAACACACGCTCTGCTGAACCCAGGGGCCGTGGAATCTGCGCCTGAGCAGCCAGACGTCTGCTGGTGACAGTGTCTGAACTTGCAGGAGCGTGGAGGTTATTCACACTCATTAAAATAGCTCGTCATCTTCAAAACAAAGCCAGGAGGTGGACAGGTTGTCTATGAGTTTGCCAACGGCACCGTTGCTGTTTATTTATTCTAGAATTGCTGTTTTTCAGTCCCGTTGAGGGCCACCTTTTGGGAGAAGGATAAAACAAACCACTATTTTCTGGAGATGTGAGCTTCAAACTTGGACCCACACCTCAGGAGCTTCTAGTTGCTTTCCCAAGGCAGACATGCCTTCTGCAGAAACTGCTCATGTGGAGAGCCCTGGGGGACCATCCCCTCACTGCCCTGATGACCTGTAGCCCCCTTCAGTTAAAGTTCTCAAATGCTCAGGTGTCCAGGTTCAGATCAGTCACTAGCCAGCCAGCCCTGGGGAACTCACTCAAGGAGGAATGCGGCCTGTGGATGCTTCCCTGCAATGCCAGCCTCACTTACAAGGCCTCTGCTCTCAGGGTGAAGGGCAAGAAGTGATTCATATCCAGCTTCTCCAGGAGATGCGGGGAGGGACCAGGGGATGGGGGAGGGACCCGGGGATGAGGGAGGGTCCAGAGGATGGGGTGATGGGCCAGGGGGATGGGGGGATGGGCCGGGGGATAGGGGATGTGGACCACGTGAGTAGTGGGGGACAGGCCTGTGCAGGAGAGAGTTCACCCTGGTCTAGGCTCTCCTGGGCTCCCTGCTCCAGGCTTTGCACCTGCTCTATAGTGACACACCTGACATTTGCTAACAGCTGCCTGTGGGCCCCACCTCCACAGCTCAGCAACCCCTCTCATTCTGTGACAGCCCCACAGCCCCCAGCATACAAATGCAGATCGGAGGCAAGGAGAAGCCGAGCCCCTGGCCAGGGTTGAGAGGAGCTCAGGTGCAGGCCCGAGATGCAGACTGCAGACATCCTGCTCTGAGCTCTCGCACCACAGCCCAGGCGGTGCGTTCACGCTAATGAAGCCCGTATCTCCTCCACGTGCTCCTAGGCCATCCGTGATTCATCAGAATGTGCAGAGGAGAAGGCATGAGAGCTCGGCCCACAAGGACACAGTGGCGCAGCCTGCCCTGCTGTGGGAACGTGAGCATGGGGGCACAGGCTGGGCGTGGTGAGCACCCCAAGTGAGCCTGGGGTGACGCAGTTGGGTGGCCGCAATCAACCCTGTGACATGCTGGGTCCTTTGCTACTGACCATACACAGAACTCTTTTTCAGACTGAGTTTGGGATCAGTGTGAGTGTGCAACACCTGCGCATGTGTTTCATGTAGCTGCACGTGTGGACTGGGTGGAGTGTGTGTACGTGTAGATGTGTGGTGTGTGTGTGTGGTGTGTGCTGTGTATATGTGTGGTATGTATATGTGTGTAGTGTGTGTGCTATGTAGTGTGTGCAGTGTATGTGGTATATACATGCGATTCATGTGTGTGGTATGAAATGGACTGTGTGTGGTGTATATGGTGTGCGGGGCATGTGTGGCATGCTGTGTGTGTGTGGTATGTGGGGCATGTGTGGGTGTGTGCAGCATGCACTGTGTATATGGTGTGTGTGGTGTGTATGGGGCATGTGTGTGTGTGTGGTGTGTGACGTGCACTGTGTGTATGGTGTGTGTGTGGTGTGTATGGGGTGTGTGTGTGTGTGTGGTGTGTGACGTGCACTGTATGGTGTGTGTGGTGTGTACGGGGCGTGTGTGTGTGTGGTGTGTGTGGCATGCACTATGTGTGTGGTGTTACAAGGCAGTGTGTGTGCAGTGTGCACTGTGTGTGTGGTGTGTGTGGGGCGTGTGTGTGTGTGTGTGTGGCATGCACTGTGTGTGGTGTTACAAGGCAGTGTGTGTGCAGTGTGCACTGTGTGTGTGGTGTGTGTGTGGCATGCACTATGTGTGTGGTGTTACAAGGCAGTGTGTGTGCGGTGTGCACTGTGTGTGTGGTGTGTGTGGGGCGTGTGTGCGTGTGTGTGGCATGCACTGTGTGTGTGGTGTTACAAGGCAGTGTGTGTGCGGTGTGCACTGTGTGTGTGGTGTGTGTGTGTGGCATGCACTATGTGTGTGGTGTTACAAGGCAGTGTGTGTGCGGTGTGCGCTGTGTGTGTGGTGTGTGTGGGGCGTGTGTGTGGTATTGATATGGTTTGGCTGTGTCGCCACCCAAATCTCGTCTTACATTGTATATCCCAGAATTCTCACGTGTTGTGGGAGGAACCCAGGGGGAGGTAACTGAATCATGGGGGCCAGTCTTTCCCGTGCTATTCTCTTGATTGTGAATAAGTCTCACGAGATCTGACGGGTTTATCGAGAGTTTCCATTTTGCTTCTTCCGCATTTTCTCTTGCTGCTGTAATGTAAGAAATGCCTTTTGCCTCCTGCCATGATTCTGAGGCCTCCCAGCCATGTGGAACTGTAAGTCCAAGTAAACCTTTTTCTCCCCAGCCTCAAGTGTGTCTTTATCAGTAGTGTGAAACGGACTAATACAGGCACGCACTCTGTGTGTGGTATGTGCAGGGTATATGTGTGGTATGTGTGGGGCATGTGTGTGGTGTGTGGCGTGCATTGTGTGTGTGGTGTGCACTGTGTGTGTGGTGTGCATTGTGTGTGTGGGGCATGTATGTGTGGTGTGTGTGGTGTGCGTAGTGTGTGCAGGGCGTGTGTGCGTGTGGTGTGTGTAGTGTGTGCGGGAAGTGTGTGGTGTGTGTGTGCCGTGCACCGTGTGTGTGGTGTTCCGGGCAGTGTGCCTGCACCTGTTGTGTGCTGCTGTCCTTTGAATGGCACCTGTTCCTCATCCCTCCTCTCCCCAGGGACACCCCAAGCCCTGTGGAGCCCGCAGTGGGCAGGGGGACAGCGGGGGCAGTGGAAGGGCCTGGGCAGCAGCAGAGGAACCTGGGGGCTGCCGTGGGTGGGGACTTGTCCTCACCAGCCCTGGAGGGAAGAGTGGATGCATCAAGAGGATTCAGGGGTGTTTGGAGCCCTGGGCGGGACCCCTGGCTGGGGACACTCCTCCCTGCCTTCGGGGATGCCTTGGGGTCTGTCTGCACTCTGCCACCTGAGTCTCCACCTTGGCTGAAAGACTCTGGCCCACAAGCCAGCGGGCTGAGACAGAGATTTATTCCCTTACAGCTCTGGAGGCCAGAAGTCCAAAATCAAGATGTCGCAGCGCTGGTCCCTGGGAGGCTGTGCAGGAGAATCTGCTCTGGGCATCTCTCCTGGCTCCTGGTGGCACCGCAATCTTCCCTGATCCTTGGCTTTTGAAGGCATCCCCCAGCTCTCTGCCTCGTCTTCACAGGACTTCTCTCTGTGCCTGTCTGTGCCCAAATTTCCCCTTCTATAAGGACACCGTCCTATTGCATCAGGGCCCACCCTAATCACCTCTTCTTCACTAATTACATCGGCAAACCCCCTATTTCCAAGTTAAGTCATGTTCTGAGGTTAGGATTTCAATACCTGAATTTTAGGGGGCACAGTTCAGCCCAAAGGACCTAGGGTGACAGAAGCACCCAGGAAAGGCCACAAGTCAGCACCTGGGTCCGCCTGACCATGGGACATTGCTCGGCCGAGTTTATCCTCATAAACGCTGACGTGTGCTAGAAGACACGATATGAGTTTCATAAACAACAGTTTCTTTTTTGCAAACGATACCCACAGGTCCTATTGCCACTTTTCAGTGCTGCAGCAGCTAGTCAGATGACAACTGGGTGAGAACTTGGTCTCGAGTGTTTCCTGTGAGGCCGGAATATTGCTCTGATTCCTCAGGGGTGACTCAGCACTCCGGTGGGAAATATGTGACCTCATTTGCATTTCCTAATTGAATTGCTATCAGCTTTCCTGCAAGACTGCACCAAAAAAACAGTTCTTCCAGATTCCAGCACTGCCTGCATTGCCCACAGAAAGGCTGCTTTTAAATAGTTGCTAAGAGAGGACGACAAAAGAAGGAGAAAAGTTGCCAAATTTTTATGGTTCATCTAACTGTAAAGCTGTCAGTTTTACCCAACTCCACAGAGTCACTAAAATAATGGACGGAGGAGGCTGCACTTGAAGAAACCTCAACATAAGAGAAATGAAATTTACAGAACCAGGAAATTAGGGGTCCCCATGCGTCTGCCCCGGCAGAATTTGCGTCCAGGTTCCTCTCAATAAACACTGCCCTGGGACTCCTAGCACTCTGTAAACTGATGCTTTGAAGGAGGCCATTTGTTTTTCCAGAACCTTCTGCCAGCAGAACTCTTGTTCACCACGTGCCCCCCATCAGAACTCCCACCTTCTCTAAACACAGTCAGGTAGCCCTCTGCATGCATTTGTTTTAAAAATATTAAATTGTGAGTAATAGACTATAAGCACAACAGCGTACAGAACACCAGCTAAATAAATGATGGCAGAATGAGCACCTGTCTTGCCACAAGACTCCCTCCCACCCTCTGGTGTCCCCCAGAATGGCTTCCTGCTGCCCCCTGAAGGGAACCCTCAACCGACTGTAACTCTGCACCTCGGTGCCACCCGCATTTGGACTTCATGGGAGTGCGGTCACTCGGCTGACACGTGTTCCTGCTACCTGGCACCTGCCTGCGCTCCTTCTTTGGCCTGTTTGTGAGATTCGCTGGCTTTGTGGCTTCTAGCTGCAGTTTGTTCACTTTTACTGCTGTATAATAGTCCACTTTAGGAGCCCACCGCAATTTATCGACTCATTGCAATGGTGAGGGCATGTGTGGTGTTTCCAGCTTTTGGTGATTATGTGTAAGGCTTCTCTCAATGTCCTGTACAGAGTTCTTGGTATTACCTGCCTATACTGCTATGGCGCATACACCAAAAACGAGGCATATGTATATTTGACTTTAATAGTAATTCTGAATTGCTGTCTAAAGTGTTTGTACCATTGTACACTCCCATCAAGAGTATATGAAAAGGCCAGGCAGCGTGGCTCACACCTGTAATCCCAGCACTTTGGGAGGCCAAGGTGGGAGGACTGCTTGAGCCCAGGAGTTTGAGACCAACCTGGGCAACATGGCGAGACCGTCTCTACAAAAAGTTAAAAAACAACCAACCAACCAACCAGGTGTGATGATGCATGCCTGTGGTCCCAGCTACTCAGAGGCTGAGGTAGGAGGATTGTTTGTGCCCAGGAGTTTGAGGCTGCAGTAAACTAAGAGGGTGCCACTGCCCTCCAGCTTGGGCAACAGAGTGAGATCCTGTCTCAAAATAAAAACAAACAAGTGAAAAACAGTGTTTGAAAATTCCACTTGCTCCAGATTCTCACCAATACTTGGTAGTACAAATCTTCCCAGTGTTTGCCATTCTGATTGCCCTGCTGAGGTTGAGCCAGTCTTATTTATTAATTCTTTTGAGACAGTCTTGCTCTGTCACTTAGGCTGGAGTGCAGTGCCATGATCTTGGCTTACTGCAACCTCTGCTTCCCTGGTTCAAGTGATTCTCTTGCCTTAGCCTCCCCAGTAGCTGGGACTACAGGCGCCTTGCACCATAGCTGGCTAATTTTTGTATTTTTAGGAGAGATGGGGTTTCACCATGTTGGGCAGGCTGATCTTGAACTCCTGACCTCAAGTGATCCTCTTGCCTCAGCCTCCCAAAGTGATGGGATTAGAGGGGTAAGCCACCATGCCCAACCTCTGTCTTATGTTTATCCACCATGATGTACTGCTCTCTGGCGATCAGCCTGTTTAAGCCTCTTACCCATCTTCCGTCTGTCTGTAGGTAGTGATCTGAGGTTCTCTGCATGTTCCGGGTGTGAGTCCTTGGTCTGTAACTGAGTGCTGCAAATGTCCTTTCCCAGGCTCTACCTTATTATCTCATTTTTAAGATATATGTTTTGATGATCAGAAGTTCTTTTTTTTGACAGTCTTTTGCTCTGTTGCCCAGGCTGGAGTGCAGTGGCATGATCTCAGCTCACTGCAACCTCCACCTCTCGGGCTCAAGTGATTCTCCTGTTTGAGACTCCCTAGTAGCTGGGATTACAGGTGTTCACCACCATGCCTGGCTAATTTTTGTATTTTTAGTGGAGACAGGGTTTCACCATGTTGGCCAGGCTGGTCTCAAACTCCTGACCTTGGGTGATCTGCCCACATTGGCCTCCCAAAGTGCTGGGATTACAGGCATAAGCCACTGCACCTGGCAGAAGTTCTTATTTTTAATAAAGTCCAATGATCATTCTTTCCCATGTTTCATGCTTCAGGTGCCATGTGCAAGGAAGCTTTCCATACCCTGGGGTCACATCACTCCCAGCTGCATTGCTTTGCCTTTCCTGTTTAGGTTTTCAGTCCACCTCAAATGGATTTTGGTTGTGGTGTGAGGTAGGGGTCATTTTACTTTTTTCTTAAAGATGCCCCACTGGCCCAGCATCATTTATTGAAAAGAGTCTTTCCTCTGTTGTTTCTGTAGAAATGGGCAAACTTTCCCCCAAATGGCCAGATGGCAAATATTTTAGGAATCTCAGGCTAAGGGGCAAAATTGAGGACATTGTATAGGTACTTACATAACCCTTTAAAATGGAACCATTTAAAAATGTAAAAACCAGTCTTAGCTTGCTGGCCATAAATCTTCTGTGGGCTACAGCATGCTGGCACCTGCTCTACAGCACTGCTCTTATAATAAAAAATCAAGCCTCCGCACCCTGGGCATTTGACAAAGCTCATCAGATTGTAAAGATGAACTGGGTGGATTTTGTAGTATGAAAGTTATACATCCATGAAGCTGATTTTTAAAAACATTACATCTTTTTCCGGGCTCATTATTTTTGTTCCAAGTGTCTATCCAATCATCCTTGCTCCAAAATGACACCATTTTAATGGCTGTAGTTCAGTGGTTCTCAAAAGGGGGCAGTTTTGCCTCCCAGGGAACATTTGGCAGTGGCTGGAAAGAGCTTTGGTTGCATATGGAGGTTATGGGGCTTTACCTGGCATTTAGTGGGTAGAGGCCAGGAGTCTGGCTTACTATCCTGTAGCACACAGGACAGCCCCAACAACATGTCTGGAAGGATGTGTCCTCCCATCTTTTTCTTGTTCTAGGCTACCTTCGCCCTTTCCATTTCCATTAAAAAATTTTAAGTCGGCTCTTTACTCTTCCCAAAACGAGCAAACAAAAAATCTGCTGGAATTTTTATTGAGGTTGTGTTGACTCTATGGCAACTCTGGGTAGAATCAATATTCTAACATAAGCCTTCCAAGTTATGAACTCAGCATATCCCTCCATTTTTATAGGTCTTTAATTTTTCTCAACAAAATGTAAGAAGTCTTGCACATTTTTGTTAGATTTATTCCCAGTTATATGATCATTTTTAATGCTATTGTAATTGGGATCTAGTTCAGATTTTATTTTCTAATGATTTATTCCTGGTACGTAGAAGTACAACTATTATGTCCAGCACCCTTACTAACCTTACTCATGAGTCCCAATAACTTAGGACAGGTTCTTTTAGGACAGATTACATTTTCTAACATTCATAATCATATAAAGCTACAAATAATGTCAGTTTCATTTATTCTAATTTCTTTTTCTTGCCTTACTGCATTGGCTTGTACCTCCAGTGTGTGTATCCTCCCTATAAGGATTTGGGAAGACAAAACTTTGAGAGAGCAATTCCTCTTGTTGTAATCTTTGGATAGGTTTGTGTAAGATTTGTTTTAATTTTTCCTGACAGCTTGGGTAGAACTTACTAGTGGAGCCAACAGGTGTGGACAGTTCTTTGTGATAAGGATTTTAGTTTTGTTTGTAACAATAAAACAGTGCAGGATTTTTTCTTATGTTAGTTTGGTAAGGTGTATATTTCTACACTATTATCCTTTTCATGTATTTTTAAGTGTATTGGTATAAATTGTACATAATATCCCCAAATGATCTTTCTGACGTCCATGAGATTAGTCACAATGTCATCTTTTCATTCCTGCTAAGGATTAGTTGCAGTTTATACCTTTTTTTTTTTTTTGCTCAGTCTGATCAGCCTCGTAGTTTAAAGGACCAATTTTGTTATTTCTATTGTTTTCTGTTTCATTGTTTTCTCCTCCTGTTTTAACAATTTCTTTCTTTAGACTTTGGGTCTCATTTTCTGTTATTTTTATAGTTTCTTGAGATAAATGCCTGCATTGTTGATTTTCTGCCCTTTTTTTTTTTTGATAGGGTCTCGCTCTGTTGCCCAGGCTAGAGTGCAGTGGTGCAATCTCAGCTCACTGCAACCTCTGCCCCTGGGTTCAAGCAATTCTCCTGCCTCAGCCTCCCGAGCAGCTGGGATTACAGGGGCATGCTGCCATGCCTGGCTAATTTTTGCATGTTTAGTAGAGACGGGGTTTCGCCATGTTGGCTGGGCTGGGCTGGGCTCAAGCTCCTGACCTCAGGTGATCCACCTGCCTTGGCCTCCCAAAGCACTGGGATTACAGGCATGAGCCACCACGCCCAGCCAATTTTCTGCCTTCTTTATCTTGTAATATATGCATTTAAGGCTAAACATTTCCATCTGGGCATGACTTTAGCTACATCCCTGTAGTTTTATTACTCTGTTCAAAATATTCACTAATTTCTATGTGATTTTTTTTTCTGCCCAAGGGTTAATGAGAAGGCTTTTACTTGACTTCCAAATCTACGGGGATTTTCCAGTTATGTTCTTTGTTATTGATTTCTAGCCTACTTGCTCTGAGTTAAGAAAACAAACTATGTTTTGATTTTAAATCTTTGAAGTATGTTGAGAATTGCTTGAAGGCTATGAAGTATGTTGGGACTTGCTTGGTTAATATTTGTAAATGTTCTGTCTATACTTAAAAATCATGTGTATTTAGTGGTGATTGGTTTCTGTGCTTTTATATGTCTCAGTAAAGCCAGACCTGTTAATTGTGTGATTCTAATCTATTTCCTTATTGATATTTTCTGCTTGTTCTATTATTTGCTAAGAAATTTTGTTAAAATTGACCACTGATTGCATAGTTACTTCTCCTTTTATTTCTATCATTTTTGGCATAAATATTTTGAAGTCATATTATTAAGTGCACACAGATTTACGATTCCTGTATCTTCTTGGGGAATTATTTATCATTTTGAAGTGTTCTTCCTTGAATAGAATGCTTTTTCCTCGGATTCTATTCATCTGATATTAACAGAGTCCACTAGCTTCCTTTTGATTGGTACTTGCATGGTATTTATTTCTCTAGGATTTCACTGCTAACCTTTAGCCTTATACCTTTTAGATGTATCTTTTATAAACTGCATATAGTTGGATTTATCTTTATCCATCAACTTTTTAAAAATTACAACAAAATAGATTTTCATTTGCTATAATTACAAATATATTTGCAAATCTGCCATCTTACTTAAAGAGAAATGTGTAGCCCATCTATTCTGTTTTCATTTCTCTTTTTTTGCATTTTTTGGCTTGATAATTTTTATTATTCTATTTTTTTCCTTTCATTATGTTACTACTTATAGACTTTTATGACTCTTTTAGTGATTTTCTAAAGACTTTATAACAAGTGCTTTTGTCTTATTTAGGAGTAATATTAATTTGTTATTTCCATAATTTTTGAGAAAAATGCAAACAACTTCTATCTCTTTGATTCCATTTATCCCTTCTCAAAATTTATGCAGTTTTTGCTGTAAATTCGAGTTCTCTATTTACACCCATGAAACATTACACTGCTGTGATTCATTTGTATTTTTCTGTGTACTTGGCCTTTTCCCGGCTGTTCATTCTTTCCTCCATTTCTGAGTGTTCACCTCAACTTGTTTTATTTTTGTTTGAAGAACATTTGGGACAGATTCTTTCAGTTTCTCTGCATTCAACTTTACTTCTTGAAAGACAGTTTTACTGGATGATAAAATTCTATTTTCTTTTAGCACTTTTAAGATATCATTCCTTGGGAGGCCGAGGCAGGTGGATCACGAGATCAAGAGATCGAGACCAGCCTGGCCAACATGGTGAAACCCCGTCTCTACTAAAAATACAAAAATTAGCTGGTCATGGTGGCACATGCCTGTGATCCCAGCTACTCAGGAGGCTGAGGCAGGAGAATCACTTAAACCTGGGAGGTGGAGGTTGCAGTGAGCTGAGATCGCACCACTGCACTGCAGCCTGGGCGAGAGAGCAACACTCTGTCTCAAAAAAAAAAAAGAAAAAGAAAGAAATCATTCAATGGCATGGAATGGAATGGTCTTCTAACCCCCCAAAACCCCCCAGCTCCTGCTGAGAAGTCAGCCTCCTAGTCGTTGCTCCCTCAAAGGAACTCTGCCTTTCCTGTTTGCTTTTGAGATTTCCTCTTTGTCTTCAGGTTCTAACTATTTTACTGTAAAGCATCCAGGTACTGTTTTTTTTAAATATTTCTCCTGCATAGAGTTCATAGGGCTTCTTGAATCCATGCCTAGATTAATGTTATCAGTTTTGGAAAATTTTCTGCCACTATATTTTCAAATATTACTTCTGCTCCATTTTCCCTCTCCCTCTCATATTGCAAATACACGTTAGACCTTCTTACTACTTCTACAGTATCTCTTACGCTTGCTTCTGTATTTTCCTTCTGTGTATCTCTTCACGCTTTAGAGCACGAATGTTTTTGATATTTTTTGCCTCACTAATTCTTTCTTCAGCTATGTCAAATCTGCAGATATATCTATCCATTGAGCTCTTCATTTTGTTTGGTTTAGTTTTTAGTTCCAAACTGCCCAACGATTAATAATTCTCTTTTATACTACCTTCTAATTATCTCTCAAAGTCTTCTATTTAATTTGCTTAAAGATAGTAAGTAGTTACTGTAAAATCTGTCTGATCACCCCATGCTCTGGAGCCTCTGTGGGTCTTTTTTTTTTTTTTTTTTTTTTTGAGCTGGAGTCTCGCTCTGTCGTCCACGCTGGAGTGCAGTGACTCACTCAGCTCACTGCAAGCTCCGCCTCCCGGGTTCACGCCATTCTCCTGCCTCAGCCTCTCGAGTAGCTAGGACTACAGGCGCCTGCCACCACACCTGGCTAATTTTATTTTTTTTTGTATTTTTAGTAGAGATGGGGTTTCACCGTGTTAGCCAGAATGGTCTCGATCTCCTAACCTCATGATCCGCCCACCTCGGCCTCCCAAAGTGCTGGGATTACAGGTGTGAGCCACCGCGCCCGGCCCCTGTGGGTCCTTATCTGCCACTTCTTTCGATTGTTCTTTCTATGTCTTGTCCCTTCTCATGTGCCCAGTCATGAGGCTGAGTGCTGGACGTTGAATATGAAAGGAGATGGGCACAGCTCAAGGCCTGGGTGACAGTTCACACTGTGGAAGATGCACAGTTGCTTCTGGCAGGCGGCCAGGACACCAGCAATCTGGTGTCACCTCGATCATCTATAGAGGCTGGCATCACGCTCTGTAAGGGCACTTCAACCAGCTGGCCCAGCGTCCCACAGTGACCCCCACTCCCTGCCTGCCTCCTCCTGCCCCCATGCCGCCTAGCGAGGCCCAGCAGCTGTGATAAGCACAGGACTGTGAAGCCTGGAACCAGGCAATGACAGCCATATGTGCTGCTATTTTCCACCTCCTGACCTCCATTGGCTGGGACGTGGGTAGCATTACTCTCCCATTCTCCAGAGCAGTTCATCTCAAAGTTGGGTGAATTCTCCCAAAACACCCAGCCAGTAAGTCGCAGAAGACTTGCCATGCACCCACACCCCGGGTGGCTGCTCTTGCGCCATGCCGGGCTCTGCCATACCTGCAAAGTCCTTTTCTACTCCTTCCCCACACATCAGTTCTCCCATGCAGCACAGGGCTGTGGTCACATGCTCAGCACCCTCATCCGTGATGTAACAGCATCCACTCCCAGGGATGTGGAGAGGGTTAGACGAGCCTACACCACCTGGGGCAAGGTCTGAGTGGGTGCTAGAAAGTCAGAAGAGGAACCATTGGCAACAAAAGCGCTGGAGGACCGGGTCTCCTGGGCTGCGGAGACTGCCCAGTGCGCCCTGCAACAGTCATGTCTCACGGACTCAGGGCTGTGCCCCACAGTGACCCCACGGCCCCCATGGGACAGGGTCCCCAGGCTGCCCTAGGGCCTGCCTTGTTCACCAGGGCGTGGCTTGTAATAATCACTCCGGAAAGAATGAAAACGACTACGCCGGACTCACAGGTGGGGCTCACGATTTGGGGGCCACTGCTGTTAGAGGCGCGCTCTGCTGTCTGGTTTAACATCCGGGCTCCCCGGGGTGCGCTGAGCCTGGGACATGAATTCAGTGTCCCCTGCTCCGCTGGTTGGGTGCGTCCTGCGCCAGCCTGGCGTGGGTCGAGGCGCATTCCCACGGGGACTGTCTAGCAGCAACCACAGCTGGGCCTGCCCCATCCACAGAGGATCAGGGGATTAAATCTGAAATCACTTCATTAACATGCCCAAGAAAAGGTGTCATTATATTTTCAATTAGAGCCTTTATCAGAGGCCTTCGACAGGCTCTCAGGGGCTCTGCTCTCAGCTCACAATCGGGGACTTGGGGACAGCTTGGACGTCACAGGCATGATGGGGATGAAAGTCCCTGCCTGTCAGTGTCCCGGCACAGCTCTGGAGGGAAGGGACCCCCATGGGACCGGGTCCCCAGGCTGTCCAAGGGCCTGCCTTGCTCACCTGGGCGTGACTTGTAATAATCACTCAGGAAAGAAGGAAAATGACATACACCGTCCTAGACTCTTCAGGACTCAGAGGTGGGGCTCATGATTTGGGGGCCACTGCCGTTAGAGGCGCGCTCTGCTGCCTGGTTTAACACACTCAGGAGGACGCTCAAGACCTCCTTCCCCCGTGGGGTCAGCTCATCATGCAGTGAAGACTGTCCACCTGAGTCACACTTTCTCTTTTCTAACCTCAACCACCTCCACTTCCATCTAAGAAACAAGTCAGAAGAAGACACAGTTCCCTCCCTTCCCAAAGTGGGTTCCTTGGCACACCTGTCTTGCAAGCTGTCCATGGAGAAGGGTTCCTTGGTCAGACAGTTTGGGGAAACTTGCAGACTGGGTCCCACTCAGAGGCTTACACAGCACATGAGTCATGAGGTTCTGGGAAACGCACGGAAAGGAATCTGCTTGCCTCTGCTTAACACTTTACTTCCCGAGGGCCCTTTTCTGAGGGAGTGCCCATGATTGCTAGTGGCCGCCGCCTTGCGTGGTGATTTCCTTTGCTCACTGTACCTCAAACGACCCCATAGAGGCCTCATGTTAACTGGAGGGATCTGGAGGGGTTGGCACACATTCTTTCCACCACTGGGGCCCCTTAGGAAGGCAGCTGCAGCAGCTGGACCTGCAGGCTGGCCTTCCTTAGTGCCCTCCCGCAAGCCGCCTGGTTGCAGCTTCTTCAGCAGCCTCCACACCTTAAGGCTGGTGCAGTGGCTGCAACCAATGCCAGGACACTCAAGGCGAACGGGACCTGGCCACTTCCCCATCAGGCACGGGGAACCTGACAGCTAGAACTGGGGATGAACACAGGTTGTTCAGGGGCCTGGTGCTGGATTGCTGGAATATGCCGGGATGAAAGGGAGCTCTCAGGACAGGGGATGGTGAAGGCGCCCCTCCCTGTCACCCGGGTGAGCCAGGCAGCCGGGTTAGAAGGAGGCAGAGTCAGAGGGCAGCTGGGATCCTGAACAGCAGACGTTTATGTCTGTGTGAAGCTGTCTGTCTCTCTCTCTCTCTCTCTCCCTCTCCCTCCCTTTCCTTCTCTCTCTCCCTCCACCTCTGTCCCTCCTCTCTCTCTCTCTCCTCTCCCTCCCTCTCCTTTCCTGTCTCTCTCCACCTCTCTTCTTTCTCCCCATCCCTCTCTCTCCTTCTCCTTTCCTGTCTCCCTTCACCTGTCTTCCTCTCTCTTATTCTCTCCATCCCCCCCTCGTCCCCGCTCCTGCTCTCTGGTTGGCTCCTTTCCAACCACATGTTCTCCGCTTGCTTCTCATCCCTCCAGGCTTCAGAACGCCCTGGGCCTGGTGGACTACAAACTTCGGGAGGCAGGAGGGATTCCAGAATTTGCAGTGCCCAGTTTGAAATGAAAATGTGGGGCCCCTTGTTCAAGAACATATGAAGAGCGACAAGACCGTGGCATAGTGTCTGAACCTGAGTGTGGGGCCTGTGCGCCTGCCCAGGGGCCTTCCCGCAGTGACGGCCCTGCCTCAGGTCGGTGCAGAGGGCAGGGGTGCTCGGTTGGCAATGGCCTGAGCGGCACAGCCCGAGGAGGAGGTGACTGTCTGTCCTGTGGGAGCCCTGGCGGAGGCTCTGCCCAGGGCCTGCAGGAGGCATTAGGTCATCTAAACTCCAGCGCAGACCCAGGCGGTCACACCTTACCTTGTGTCCGGAGTGTGGGGACGAGGTCTGGGCCACCAGCAGCCGCACCACAGCATCCCATTTCTCTGCCGTCTGGCTGTCCCATGCGGTCACCGTGAACGCCACCTGCTCGGAGGGGACCTGCAGCTCCCGGGTGGCGAAGACTGTCCCGTCTGCCCCAACTTTGAAGTCCACGCTGTTGGTCTCATATTGTGTCCCCTTGGTCCCCACACAGCTGCTGAACTTGACTGCAAGAGGAGGGGGAGACAGTCAGGATCGGCTTGGCCAGCAGAAGGGTGGTGACAATGGCAGCAACCACGCAGGATGCCCTACAGGCCCCCAATGGGTAACAGGGGCATGAGGTTTGCACTGATTTCTCCACCTCCCGAGAAGGTGGTGTGTTTTATCTCAACCCCTAGAGAATTAGCCAGAGGCCTTTACAAAAGGAGGGGGAAAAAAAAGCAACGCCAAGCTTCCATTCTGTCTGCAACACAGCTGCACTCCCTTCTGCAAATGCATTTTTCCCTTGCCGCTATTATCTCCGAATTCAACTGGAGTCTGCGAGCAGCACGGTGGGTATTCTCCACCTCAAAATTATTCCCTCAGTTCCCCCCAGTCTTGCCTACGCAAATCTTCTTCCTGCCAGCGGAGACTGTGAAGCCCCTAATGGACCTGTTTTTCCGCCCCAAGAAGGCTAAGTACAAGGAATGAACAAGAGAGAGCTGGCATCTGGGGACCATTCCCCCACGGCAGGTGGATTCTGGCAGCAGAACTCGGCTTTGCTGTGTTTCTGGTCCTTTTTATTACTAAGCCAGACCTGATGCCTGCAAATGGCCTTGGGGTGGGCTGGGCAGATATGGCCAGGGCAGACCCTGGCCCCACCAAGTGCTTTCTTGGTGAACTGGAAACAGAGTTGAAGGCAGACAGTCTACTGATACCGCTGGGTGCTGCGCACTGCTTCGCTTCCAAAACATTAACTACTAGGCACCAGGATGCCAACCTCCCTTCACGGCTCCAGCACCGTGGCCATCTCTAATTCTGCTGCAGAAAAAGACACCTCCAGAGGCGCAGATTCATCTGGACACATTACTGCATTTTTTAGATGTGTGCTTTTGCAACTGTCACCTACAGCCGTGGTAAATTACGACGCACCCACAGCCCTTGTCACATTCTGCTGATAAAAGCCACAGATAAAGTTACCTAGTATTTATAAAAATGTGGGTATCTAAGCAATTATGGTGGGAGGATTGGTTTTTCAAGCAATTTTGCTGTCACGGCTTACATGATTTAATTACTATTTATTCGAGAAACCAAAAAAAGCGACTCACTGTTACATTAGATAAAGTGTTTTCCCCTCACATTCACCTTTTACTGTTGCCTGCCTTGAAAGAATAAATAACGTGTCTGTTTCCTCATCTCAGTGGTTCACTTTAGATATCTTCCCAGCCAATGGCACCTCCCACTTGTGGGTTTCATGTGAAACATTTTCATGTGAAAATGTTTTTAAATGTGATGACACCAGGCATTTCCACCCTGTCTGATTCAACAGAGCAATGAAACTTCCAGACTCCAGGGCCCCCTGGTGGCTCTCTGATGGACGGGGGCAACCCAGGCAAGGGTCTGCTGTGGCTCCCCGGACCTGTTCCCCCTCTAAGGACGGAATCATTACATTTTTTTTCAGTGACAGGAAAATTCCAAACTGCTTTTATAGTACTGTTTGCCCAATGGTAAACAAATTAAAATCAGCAACAACTTAGTGGATCAATCATTTCTGACATCCGATTGTCACCGACAAAGATAAAAATGACAGCTCTGTGATTGCTGAGAGATGAGCACAAACACACAAATAAGCCCCTTTGTTCCCTAAAAGCAAATTCCTAATAAAACTAATGCAATTGGACAGCAGCAGGAGGGTTTGTGTTGTCTTCAGGATTAAACACAGTGTTGTAGTTAAAGTACAGGCGGCGAGGCTGAGGCAGGAGAATGGTGTGAACCCAGGAGGCAGAGCTTGCAGTGAGCCGAGATCGCACCACTGCACTCCAGCCTGGGCAACAGGGCGAGACTCTGTCTCAAAAAAAACAAAACAAAAAAACGTACAGGCACACAGCTTTGGTGACATCTTAGGCAAGCATTGAAGCTGCTTTGAGAATGAATGGGCCATCAATGTCTGAACGGCCAGGCAGGAAACAGCGGGGGCATTGGCCACGTGAACCAAGGACTTTGCAGGTGAAAGGCGTTCCCTGCAGGAAAGACCCTGGATGAAACTGACAACAGCGCCCTCAAAGGCAGCTCCGTGGGTGGCTTGGGGGACTGATGCCCAGGGGACTGCACCAGGGCCCCTGCACACCGGCTTCCTAGATTTTTGTTGTTGTTGTTGTTGTTTTCTGAGACAGAGTCTTGCTCTGTTGCCCTGGCTGGAGTGCAGTGGTGCCACCTTGGCTCACTGCAACCTCCGCCTCCCAGGTTCAAGTGATTCTCCTGCCTCAGCCTCCCGAGTAGCTGGGACTACAGGCGCGCACCACTATGCCTGGCTGATTCTTGTATGTTTAGTAGAGACAGGGTTTCACCATGTTGGCCAGGCTGGTCTCGAGCTCCTGACCTCAGGTGATCCGCCTGCCTCAGCCTCCCTAAGTGCTGGAATTACAGGCGTGAGCCCCTGCGCCCGGCAACTTCCTAGATCTTTATGCCTTTTCCGTCTGTGTCTGACATGGCCCCGGGCAATCATGAGAAAGCTCTAGGGCTTTGTGACAAGATGCAGTCTGAGCATCCTGTTTCGGTCCAACCATAACTTGGGTGTTCCGCTCAAAACACTACCTCTGTGTCTGAACACTCAGCCCACTAGCATTTGTGATTCTGAGTCCTCATCCACAGAGAAGCAGCAGGAAAACAGGAGTTGTCACTGGTAGAGAAGGAAGCAGCCCAAGGGACAAAGGTCAGGACACGGTTATGCAAATGGCGCTGGCCCACACCCTCCTGGAGAGAGGCCCGGAAGATGGGGGGGTCATTCAGAGACCCCAGTTGTTGGAGGGACCTGCTTTCCAGGAGAAGAAAGGAACTTCAGAAACTTCAGTACCTGCTCCTGTACTGCCCCACCAGGCTGTGGCCTCTTTCATAAGGAAAGAGCAATAAGGCAGGTCTTCTGAGACGCCAGGGGCATTCATAGAACACTCGCACTGAATGTATGAACACTCCCTTTGCAAACTCTGTGAAATGGGGGTACCTGTGAACACAACTCAGAATGTTACTAACACTTTGCCATGCTATAGAAACGGCGAGTGAGTGTGCAGGGCAGCCCCAAGGGAGAGATGTCTGAGGTCTTGGGATGGGGACTCCTCCCCCGCCGTATCCTATTTGTCTTTGCTTGTGAATTGCCTAAATATGGTTTCCCTCTTCACTTTGGCTACTGGGATGCTCAGAGGCAGTACCGTAGCCGGCTTTTCTAACAATGCTGAGACATTTACTAACCTCGGCACACTCCATTCTATTTTTCACCTTTGTTTCCTCTTCAACCTGCTTCCTTCCTCTTGCTTCCTTTTTAATTTTTGGAGTCTTTGCCTCTCTCTGCAAGGTTAAATGCATTCCAGGAGGACAACAGAAAAGTGCCCATGTATGTGTGGGTGTCGGCACGCACTGAGTGTCCCCGTGTGCAGAGAGGACGCTCCTGACCGCGTTGCCTGGCACAGACTTTTTTGGATTCTGCTTTGCCTCTCTATGAATGTGGCTGGAGTCTGAGCCCAAGCGTCGGCTGGAGAGGCCCCTGGCTGCTTATAGAACTTTCTGTGGGCTCTTGGAGTCCTGTGCTGCCCTCGCCTCTGCAGCACCCGGGAGCGGCCTACTGTCTACCTGGACCTTGGCTCTGGCCGGCAGTGGGCAGTCCTTCCAGTTTTACCTTCTGAGCTGGGCCTGGGCTCAAGCCTGCTGTCACTCACCCTCCTCTAGGCAGGAAACTGGTGCCTCAGCCCCCTCCAGGCCCTGCACTCTGGACTCTCCAGACTGGACACAGAGGCTGTAACTGGCGGTTGCTGGTGGAGCTGACTCCGGCCCAGTGCTCAGGCCTGGCTGGGATGTTGGCTCCCACGGAAACCTGTAACCTGCCCCACCCCTCCCCTCACATCACCCATTTTTGTTTCATTCCCTGGCTTCGTACCTGGGATTCCTGTGTCCTCCCACGGCCCCCCCAGGACTGGTGAGTGTGCTGAGGCCAGGGCTGCTATCCTGGGACCGGACAGCATCAGGCACCTGGTCGGGGTGAAGTAGGGGCGAAGCCTCCCCAGGCTGCTCCGGGGCTCCCATCAGGCTGAGGGCAGAAAGGGGGCTTCTGTGCTGCTTTGTGCTCAGCTCAGAATCTTCACAGGACCCCCTGCACCTCCCTCCCCATGGGAAACAGCCCCCAGAGGAGACTGTGCCAGCAGCCACCCAGGCGTGAAGGCGAGTGACCAGCGGCAGCGCCCCGGCTGGAAGTTTGGTTTTCTTATGTAGTTGTTTTTGATCTCCCGATTTCTCTCTCAGTCTTCAGCAGAGAATTAACATCCAATGGATTCCCAGAAAATTTCTCCCTCGATGTACCAGCAAACACCTACGATGCCCTGAAAAGCTGCCTCTACGACCCCAATGCAGATCACACGTCCTGTCCCAGCCCCTGCAGCCTCCACGCGGCGGGTGCACTGCCAGGCACGGAAAGGCAGCACTGATAAGTGGAACCGGCCCATTTTGCAGATGAGGAAGCTGAGCCTCAGGGATGTTTCACACCTTCGTCAAGGTGGTGAGAGGAGGAGCAGGATTGCCGTGAAGGTGGTGAGAGGAGGAGCGGGGTTTGCCGCCTGACTTCAGGGATCTGTCATCCTTGCCCAGCAGGCTTGGTTCTTCCCGAGGCTGGGAGGATACCAAGCCTGGCGGGGGATGGGGGCAGTGGTGGGGTATGGGGAGCTTCTGACTTGCACACCTTGAGGGAACTTTCTGCAGCTGATGTGTGAACTGGACCCCAGGCGGTGCCTCTGAGGAATTCCCAAGGCTACGGCCCCTCAGGTCCCGCCGGGGTGCTGGCCCCTACCTCTGCCTCAGGATGCAGGGGTACTGCAGGGAAGCCGCAGACCAGCCTGCTGCCTTGGGCCCTAGGGACGCTATGGCCCCAGAAAGAATTGTGGGGGACGAAAGAGTTGTTTCTTGGGGGAGAAAACACCTGTGCAGAAGTGCAGGTGCCACAGAGGGAAACCCTCCTGGGGAGGAGGGCACCTGTTCCATCCTCGGCCGACACGGGACTGCCTGGTGCCCGGTACCCACAGCCGCTACTTGCCGCATGCATCTCTCCGTGGTTTGCTAATTACTTCCATTAGTTTTAAACAAACTTGACAAGAGACAAAAGGGTCTGGAGAGAAATTAAATCTAACTGTTTAAACATGTAATTGGAGCCTCCCTTGCCTCTGTCCCCTGGCGGTGGCTGCTGCGGACCCCAAAGCCAGTGCTGGAGGTGGCACAGAGGATCGGGCCCTGGGGTCAGGCCCGGCACCACCTGCCCCAAGGAGGTGGGCCCCGGAGGGTGGGGAGGGGAGCACCTGCTGTCCTCACAGCAGAGCCACAGGCATGGAACCTCAGGATCCCAGCACCCGTTGGGTGCACTGTGGGGCAGGTATGCATGTGCCCAGCAAGGCGGGTGTGCATCAGCAGCCCTGCGCACACCTACCCAGGTCTTGGAGTGCAAACACCAACCACAAACTCCTGTCTGTGACCTTGAGGAACGGTGGCCCCTCTCTGAGCACAGTCTTCGTTTCTGTGAAATGGGAGCGATGGCAGAGGCTCGGGGAGGGGGACAAAGGTAGCATGTTGATCCCTTTGCTCAGTGACTGGCACGGGGCAGGCACTGTGTGGATGTCGGCTGCTGTCCTTATGCTCTGGCCAGTATGCCCTGTGACATCCTTCAGTGGTGTGGACACGGCACCAGGGAGCAAGGCACCCAGCCAAGGTCACACAAGGTCAAGGTCGTCCATCCCACAAACACTTACTGAACACCGGGGTCTGCCGGGAACCGCAAAGGCTGAGGTCAGGGTGGTCAGTGGCCGGGTGAGGACAGCACGGATGGCTGAGCCCTCCAGGCTGCAGTGGGGTCGCACAAGGGCCCTAGTCAGGCCAGGGGTCCCCAGGGTGGGACGGGGAGTTGTGCAGGGTGTTTGCGGCCAGCCGGCTCTTGGGATTCTGAGCCTGTGGGGATCCAGCTCTAGTTCTGCTGGGGGTCAGCTCCCTCTCCTCACCACAAGGTGTGGAGTCAACAGCTTCTGAGGTTCTGGGCAACCTGGCCCCATCCCACTGGCCTCTCGTTCTGGACAAGATGGATTTAATTTTAAAGCCCATGTTTTCTTCTGAGAAGACACCAGAGAACAGAAGCTCCTCCATCTTTCATCCTCCAGGGACCACCATCTGCTGCCCACTCTGAAATATGACCAAATGCTGGGCAGGGCTCAGCCCCCAGGGCCGGCATCCAGCAGGATCTGCAAAGCCATCCAAGCAACACGCGGAGCAACGAATGCCGAGGCAAACCTCTGCCAGACACCCAGGAAGGGCTGCACACCAGAGAATCCAACAGCCTGGACCCGTCCCAGGGTGGCCCCCCTGCCCCTCGACCAACTCCTGGCAGCCGTAGAGCAAAGCACAGGCTGAGGGTGGTCCGGTCTCCTCTTCCCCTCCCCTCCCCCTTTCCGGGCTGGGATGCGGCTGGCCCCCGCCTGTCACCCACATCTTCGTGCAGTGTGAATGTGGGCCTTAGTCTCCCTCTATCGCCCTGGTTTGGGTTGTGTTGTGGATGGAGTTTCTGTGGCCCCCACTCCGGGTGACCTCATGACGGCTCCATCTCCCAGGACTCACGCTAATCCTGCCCCCGAGAACGGGCCCCGCCTGTTGTGAATGTGCCTCTGGACATGCACCGCTGAAGAAGGGCAGCTTGCTCCTCTCTCTCTCTCCTTCCTTCCTCCCTCCCTCCCTCCTTCCTCGCTTCATCCATTCGCATGACATATCACTGATACTATCAGTCAGCAGACACCAGACACAGAGACTGCCAGTGGAGCTGAGAGTGTGGGGCAGGACGGACATTAACCAAGTCATCACATCAGACGTGCGGCACTCTACAAGGAAGACACGGGTTCTGTGAGAGCCTGACCCAGGCTGGGTGCACAGGTCGGGGGGGCTTCCTTGATAACAGGACCCTTCCATGGACATCTGGGGAATGAGGTTCCAGAGCAGGCTCAGGTGGGGAGCACATTCCTGGTAGTGCAGATGGCACTCGCAAAGGTCCTGGGGCAGAGGAAGGGAGGAATTCCAGGACCTGAGAGCTGGTGTGACTGGAGCAGGGGCAGCTGAGGTGACAAGAATGAACACAGCATGGTGGCAGGAAAACCCTTGGCCAGCGAGACGACCTACACCTTCGGGGTGGGGACTGGCCCGGGAGATGTTGCGTGGAGGCTGCTGACCTGGTGACTGCAAGAAGGCTCAGAGATCTGCACAGGACTGGGGGGCACCCTGAGTTCCCAGGAGGTCGGTCCCACAGCCTCTGGGACTGAGGGGGCGTCCTGAGTGGAAGCCACACCCAGACGCCCCCTTTCGGGCCCAATGTTAAGAGAGCTACGGCCTTTCCTAGCCTTGCAAACAACTCGGGGAGCTGAGTTAGGAGGCCGTTGCGGTGGCTTCAGAAGCACATCCTCAACATTTGGCAGCAAAGAGGATCACAGCCCCCGGGGCAGAAGGCTGTGGTCCCCGCTTCTTCTGCACATGCTCTCAGACAAGTCTGCTGGGGACAGAGAAATTCAAGAGCCAGGAAAAGGAGAAAAGAAAGAAGAAAGAAGTGAGGAATGTCAGAGGGAAGTTGATTCCTCCATTCCAGCAGCAAAGACCCCTTAGCCACGGAGGCCGTGGGGAGGCCCCAACCCTGGGCACCATCGTCAGGGAGCATGGGGTCCAGTGGAGGGGGCAGATGTGGTCTTAGTCCCCTCAGTGGCCCTGAAGGCGCTGGCCCGGAGGCAGAACCTCAGGGTCCCTGTGGCCCCCAGGTTTCCTGTGCTTGGTCCCGAGTCCCTGGGGAGCCCCTTGGGAGTCTGCATTGGGCTGGGCTGTGGTCCCTGCAGGCACCTTCCCGTACCCGCCACAGGTTCTGCCCACCTGGGGAGTGCAAGAAACAGAGAAGGGTGGGGGAGTGAGCACTAACGGGGACCGGGTTTCCCTTGGGGTGACGGTGGCCCAGCATTATGAATGTGCTCAATGCCACTGAATTGTATGCCTGAAAATGGGGACATTTACGTTATGTGAATTTTTAAAAAGCAGCTTCCAGGGTCCCTAATTCCAGCTGCGGGGGAGACGGGAGAAGTTCTCCTGAGCGCTGTGCCCACGGGGCCCCGACTGCACCCTGAGTCTCACACAGCTCCCTGGAGTGGGTCCTGAGTGCCGGCCACAGTTTCCTCTCCCCACAGAGATCTCCAGATCAGCCCAGGGCAGGGCCCCTCCTCCGAGACTCCTCTTTCTGTCCCCTCTGTCATTTTTCCTGTCCCTGGGGAAGACGACGGTGCTTGCCAGAGTGAACTGAGACAGAAGCGCCGACGTCGATGGGGAGGGGCCACAGGGAGGGGCCGCAGATCAGCCATCCCCAGAGGACTGGTACGTTCCACACCAGGCGCCTGCCTGAGGCCCACCGAGGGCAGGGAGATTCTTGGGCATGGGGGCTATCGTCTGCGCTGGGCCTCAGCCCTGGGGACTCAGGAGGGAGACTTGTAGGCTCTTGAATATCTGCCCAAATTGATATGTGTGCCTGTGCGCGCTTTGTGTGCGCTGTGTCCACGTGCTGGGTGGGGACGGAGGAAACTGGCGGTACAGGGAGAAACTGCTGAGGCTTAGCTCAGCCTCCAGAGCTCCCCGCAGCCCCAAGCCTGCAGCAGGATAGGCTGGGAGGCGCCTTGGAAATGATCTACTCTAGCCCCTTGTTTGAGTGATAGGGAAACTCAACCTGCTCAAGGAAAACTACCTTTTAGGATGAACTCTCATTCAAACAGTTTCCCTCACCCTTATTGAATCCCTGAGTCATGCGGGGCCCAGAGTCACGACCAAGGCCATCCCTTCCTGTCTGGGGCTCTGGGCACTTCCAGAACCCGTGTAGCAGATGCCCCAGTACAAAGCATGTCACAAGCGCACCGCCACGGTGCTTTCCTTAGAATTGTGTGTATTCACAAAGCTTGCAGCTGGTGCAAACCTCACATAGAACAATTCCCCGTTCTGAGCCTGGGAAGTGTGCGGTGGGCCCTGCCCAGGCTTGGGCCAGTTCCGAACTCTGAGGATCATGTGGCTGATATTCCCCGTGTGTAGCAGTCATAATTAGACCCTCAGCTAAACAGCAGAGCCCAGCTTCTTTTGTTTTTCCAAGATGAAGGAAATAATTTTCTTAGCGTGTGACTTCACATCTCCCCCCAGCCCCCAGTCTCACGCGTGCACGGCAGTGACGGGTGCAGTGATGCATATCCAAAGCCTCTGCGGAGACTTCGGCATCGCGCACCCACAGAGGAGCCGGCAGCGCCTCTCATTAGGAGGCTTCCGGGGTTAACCCTTTACCCCCATCTGTCTAATTGCTTCTCTGTGAAAGAGG
Source organism: Hylobates moloch (assembly GCF_009828535.3). Lineage (NCBI taxonomy): Eukaryota > Metazoa > Chordata > Mammalia > Primates > Hylobatidae > Hylobates > Hylobates moloch. The sequence continues at coordinate 2,495,300 of NW_026652296.1, forward strand.
CCAGGAGACAGCCTGAGGCGGGAAGCAGCCCTGAGTGACATGTGCTCCGCTTCCTCTGCGGCAGGAGCCTGCTGACATTTACGGGCGCAGCAGGCTGTGTCTCCCCAAGACAGGCATGCCAGAGAATGATGCTGCAGTTACAAAACACACCTTTTTATTATTTTTCTTGTTAGGTGAATTGAGAAAGATCAAATGAACCAGAGGTGAGCTTGTAGCTGGGACTGTGCTGAGGAGAGGGTGAGTTTCAAACCCTCAGGTTCAACCAGCAGAGGCTGCCAGCTTGCTCCTTCTTCTTTTTATCTTTCTTTCTCTCTTTCTCTTTCCTTTCTTTTCTTTCTTTCTCTCTTTCTCTTTCTGTCTCCTTCCTTTCTTCCTTCCTTCCTTCTTTCCTTCCTTCCTTCCATCCATCCATCCATCATGTACCCATTGCCTCCCTATGTACTGTCCTGGGTGCTGGGCAGTCAGCCCGCGTGGCATGTAGTGTGGTGGGGAGACCATGAGGCAGCCGGCCCATGAACAAAGTCACTGTGACAGGGACAGCAGGGGAGACGACGGAGCAGAGGGCCTGTGGGGGAGGAAGCATCCATCCCGAGGCCTCTGTGACTGGGGGAGCAGCCACAGAAAGTCGGAGCAAGAGTGCTTTGATGCAGGAACAGCACATGTGAAGGCCTGGAGGCAGAGAACCAGTGGGAGCGGCGGCTGTGAGCAGGATAAGGGTGATGGGAGAAGCTGGGATCCAGCCTGGTGGGCGTGGACCATGACTGCAGACCTCCGGGCATGGAAATGGCTGCCACTGCCCGGAACTTGCTCTGCGTGGAACATAGAGAATTCCCTTGAAACAACCGAAGACCCTCTTAAACGACATCAGCAGCGGTAGCAACGGAGCACCGAGCGTCCCAGGAGACCGCCCTTCTTCTTTCCCACCCTCCCCTGCCCTCTCCACGTCGCCCTGGGCCACTGCTTTCTGTCCATGCATCATCTCACACCTGCTGCCCCACACAGCCCAGAGCACCCCCGTTTTCAGAGGTGGGAGCTGGGGTCTAGAGGGGGAGAATTAGGCCTGAGAACTCTCTCCCCAGCAGGTCACTCCAGCCCGGTGCTGAAGGGGCCACACACGTGGCACAGGGAGGAGGCCACATTCAGCTTCTGCTTTGAAATGCCCCAAACGGAACAAGACACGCTGAGACATCAAAGCCTCGGGCAACACAGGGATGTGGGGTGGGGGGCTCATCTACAACCTCCAGCCTCTTCCTTTCTCCCACTTATCCATTCAAGAATCGCCTCTGAGCACTCTCACAGGCGTGGGGGACGAGCGGTGGACACCGAGGTCCTCCCCCAGGAAGCTGTCTAGTGGGGGACCATGTGTGATGAGCTGGCAGCTGGACATGCCTGGCTAGGGAGGGGTAGTGTTATGGAGCCACTGGGGGGAGGCGTCCCCTCTCCAATAGGCCAACCTGAATGAAGAGAGGTGGGAGGCTGTGTTGGTGCCTGAGGGAAGAGCATTCCCCGCAGAGGGAACAGACAGTGCAAGGCCCTGGGTCCTGAGGCATGCTTAGTGTATCTGAGGATGGGAGGAGACTGGGGGGCATGAAGGGAGCGAGGAGGAGGTGGGGAGGGATGGGGCAGTGCCTGTGGGCTCCGGGAGCCCCAGTACGATTTCTGGATTTGATTCCAAGACACACGGTCACCTCCACACTTGTAGGTGGGAGAGCCGGGACTTGAACTGCAAAAGCTCCTTTTCCCTGATGCAGTGCAGAGACTGAGTGTTGGTTTGGAATATCTCAGTGTTCATGTCCGTCACTTCACCAGGACTCGCTAGGAAACCACTGTCTCCCATGAAAGTTAGATGCTGCTGGGAGACAAATGCATATGCATATTTTGTACAGAGAAAAAACTTGGGTTATTGCAAAGACCTGAGTAATGCACTTGAGCCACTTTAGAGTGATCCAGCCCAGCGGTGAGTCACCGTCACTGTGGCAGGAACTCGCAGAGGGGAGAGGAGGCTGAGGAGGAGGGAGAGAGAGGACAGAGTCCAAGTCCGAGGTTTCTGAAGGTGGCGGCGCTGGCTCAGGTTCTTGATGAAGGAGAATCTCCTAAGGGGAGTGGGTGGGTGAGGGGACCGTGCAGGTGGGGCCACCTGGGTTCTGATGTTGTTCATCCCAGGGGACACCCCCTCCAATAGAGTCATCCCCACTGGGCTGCGCAGCCCCCGAGTCCTCATGGGGGTGACAGTCGGGCGGAGTAACAGCCGCAGTCCCGTGGTGCCAGGACACCTGCAACAGTCTGAGAACCTTCTACCCCACGAGCCACTTGCTCACGTCTCCAATCCAAGGGAGCAGCATTTCCCAGGCGATGTGGCAGCGTCTGCACGGGGCCTGCCCATCCCAACCCACCTATGCAGTTCTGGGTTTGGCAGGAGGTGTCCCACTGGAAATGGCGCTTTTCCGATTCTACAAACACGCAGCTGCCTCAGGAATCTGCTGAGCAACAGGATGTGGAGGAGCTGAGGCTGCCCCGAAGCCTCTGCTTTACCCCACCCGGGAGGGACCTGCCCAGGCTCCAGGCGCACCCAATGGGCCCTGCCCAGTGAGTGATGGGACGGTGTGCACTTTCCAAAGAGATCATCCTGACTGAGCAGACCCCTGTCGGGTGGCCGGGACCTCATGGAGGGCTGCAGGGCTGTGCTCAGAACCATCTAGGAGGGTGGCGGCCAGGAAGGGTGCTGCGGGAACACAGAACCGGACTGAGCACGTGTGAGGGGCCGCCGGGGGGGCAGGGGGGTGAGAATGTCACGAGGCCAAGATCCCTCAGGAGCCCCTCAGGATGGGACACACCACAAGGGGCACGACTGTTTGGCCTGAGCAGAGCCAAGGGCAGGGCTGAGGGCTGAGGGCAGACTCAGGCGGCCTCACGCTCTGCAGATGAGAGGACCCTGCTGTGATGGGCCCCAGGACATCTCCCAGTGCAGATCCTTCTCCTGAACTCCAGACCCCAGGGTGAGGTCTCTGGGGTCCTCCCACACAGCACACCCTTGCTGCCTGAGGCCCCCTCAGCTGCTCCCTACCCCGGAGCCACCACAGGAAGGGGTGCTACCTTCCATGCCGGAGCCAGAGCCCCTGGATACCCCACCTGGACACCCAGTCCCAGAGCTGCCGACCCCGCCGCCCGGCTCAGCCTGCTGCCTGCACGGCCCAGTGGTCTCCCCAGCCAGGCCCTGCCCCCAGCACCAATCTCTGCCTCACAGAGCAAGTAGATCTGGCGTTTCTGGAAGGCTCATCTGCTCCTGTCCCGCCTGCAGTCACAGGGACGCAGTCGAGTGTCTCCACTGATGGCTGCTCAGGCCACCCTGGCTGGCTTCACCCTGGCTCCAAGCACAGGCAGGGCCTGAAAATGCCGGCCACCTCCTGCCAGTCTGTGGGCCTGGGGCTGGTGGGTGCTGGGCCTGCCTTCCTCACCGGGGTCCCTGGCACCTTCCAACCAAGTGACTTTGGCACCCAGGAAGTGCTTGAGAAAAGTTAGTGGGGTAAATGCACAAGTTCCATTTCCCTTAGCTTCAAAAATGGATCTCCATGAGCTATCAGGCCCCCAGACCTGGAGGAGCATTAAGGACATGTTGCTAAGTGAAAGCAGCCAGTCTGAAAAGGCTGCATACTGCAGGATTCCAACTCCATGACATTCTGAAAATGGCAAAACCACAGAGACAGTGAAAGGACCGTGGGAGGAGGGAGGGATGAACAGGAGGGCGTGGGGGACTTTCAGGCAGGGAAGCAGCACTGCGAGGTCTGCAGAGGTGGTTCCATGTCCCCATGCATTTGGTCCAAACCCACCACGCATTTGTCCAAACCCACGAATCCACCACACCAAGACAGAGCCCTCCTGGAGCCTGGACTGTGTCCTAATAATGCATAGGTACTGACATGTTATTTTTCCATTGTCCGTCAGTCCTAACAAACGCACCACACGAATGCAAGATGTTAACAGCAGTGGAAGCTGGCAGCGGGAGAGGGGGGTGACTTCCTGCTCCATTTTCCCATAAACCTAAAACTGCTCTAAAAACCAAAGTCTATTAAGAAATGGATATTCACTATCTATCAGCTGTACCTTCTCCAAAGAAAACAAAACACTCTGTCTCTGGAATGTTAGAAATCCCACTATAAAGTAAAACAGTGAAACCTCTCTCTTGCCATCTCATTTATGGCAGGAAATATTAAACTCATGTCTCCCTCTGGGTTTTCTTCTTGATGCATCCAACGCTGTAATCTCACATCCTCACGGACACTGCATCTCTCGCTGATGAGAAAACACCACGGGATTCTTCCTGTCCAAGAAAAGCCAGCCAACATGCAACAAGTGTGTGCCTTACACTCTGCAGCATGGCCCTGTCCCCTAAAACTTGCACTCATCGTCTCCACGTCTTTGTTTAATATTTATGGTGCTATGTGCAAACCAGAGACTGCCAAGAGGAGACGCAGCTCCTCAAAGGACCTGAGCGAGTCTGTTTGCAGCTCCCTGCTGGCGACAGAGCCTTGTGTCGTGAAAGGGCTCTGAGCCTATATAAAGAGAGGAATTTCTCTAGGTTCTGGTACTAATTAACAGTACACTGTTCAAGAAAAAAAGGTGCAGGTGTATTGGAGATACAGAAGAGGGGGCGGCAACAGGGAAGGGCCACATTCTGAGGCAGGTATTTACACAAAAGTTCTTTTCCACAGTGGCCGTAGATACTGAGCTGTGAGCGCCTCATTAGCCAGTCCTACTAGTGCCCACTGGAACGAAGCATAGAGGCTCTTGATGTGGGCGATGTCGCTAATGAAGTCCTCCCACTCACGCCGACACCGGAGTGAGCAGAGAACAATAGTGGCAAATCCAGCCACCAACGCGCCGTGCACCGAGGACTCCTGGGCTTGTGAGATGCCAGGGCCTCTTGTCAAAACACGCTGCAGTCAGACTCGCAGAGCAACGGGGCAAAGTTGCTTAATGGGCAAAGCCTCGCTTGTCATTCCCACGTGGGCGAGGACGGCTGGAGACTGACATTCTTCCCGGCAATGGCCAGGATATCGTGGCACCGCTGCTGCCCTGAGTCCCCGCAGGGAGGAAAGCCCTTTGTCCTCTCTCCCAGGGCCAGTGGCGTCCTGATGGCTAGGGGTGTTGCTTGGGAACCTGGAGGGGGTGGCCTTGCTGGGACTTTTGCTCTCTCGTTCAAGGCTGTTGAGAGTCCATTTAACGGTGTGGAGAAGTGTAATTTTTAGAACTCTTAAAAACGTCACATTTTTACTGAATATCTGGAACTAACATTTCATGAACTAACATGAACGAGTGTTTCCTGAATCTTCACTCATGCATTCATCCGTTCATTCAATATTGACTGTCTGCTCAGACGTCCTGCTGGGCACTTGGAGCACATTCTCTTACAGAACACACGCAAACCTATATGGAAGGTCATGTTCCTTCCATTTTCCTGAAGAGGAAACTGAGGTACAGGTATCCTGCCCCCATCCCGAGGTTCCACCGCTGGGGCATGGTGGGCCAGGGGCGCCTGGCTCTGTCACCCACCACCCTCACGAGCCTCATGTTTCTTGGCACTCCCCTTTCCTGTTCATTCCAGACATGGCCCTTGAGCCCTTCCTTGAAAGACAAACTCAAGCAGAGTTTTAGAGGATGGAAGGATGAGAATAAGGCACCATCTAAATAACATTGCCCTGTCAACAGTGACGTGATCTTCCACCATCCTGCTCCCTTCCACCCTATGCTCTTGCTATGAAGAGCTTCCTGGATACAAGACACACACAGGTGTCTACTTATAAACAGGTGGTTATGCTTAGATGTTAAGCACACCCTACAGAATACAGCAGCCCACTCACTCACAGCCTTGGAAAGCAGAGAGGCCAGGTTCTATGGCTGATGAGGTTTAGGGAGAAAAAAAGGCGTGCTGAGGTCTCTGGATCCTCCTAGGGCAGGTGGCCTGCTCAGGCCCTGGCTAAAGCTCACTCACTGAGGTGGCTCAAGGGGCCCCGAGCTCTTTCTTCCATGATGAAGAGGCGCAGGTGCTTCCTACACTGCTGGGAGTGAGTCACCTGCTTCTAACCTGGGCAAGGCCTCTCCTTAGCCCTAACAGTAATGCCATGGTGTGGTCGTGGTTGGTTTGGCCCAGCTAAGTCTCGTGGGAATTGGATCCCCAGGGTTGGAGGTGGGCCGGGCATTTGGGTCATGGGGACAGATCCCTCATGAATTCCCTAGTGCCATTCTCGAGGGAGGGAGTGAGTTCTCCTTCTAAGCTCCCAAGGGAACTGGTTGTTGAAATGAGCCTGGCACCTCCAACTCTCCCACCTCCTCTCTCACCACGCGATCTGCACACCCATGGTCTCCTTTGCCTTCTGCCATGAGTGGAAACTTCCCGAGGCCTTCGCCAGAAGCAGACACCCGTGCCATGCTTCCTGTGTAGCCTGCAGAACTGTGAGCCGATTAAACCTCCTTTCCTTATACATTACCTGGCCTCAGGTTGTCCTTTAAAGTAACAAAGGTGGACTAAGGTAAAGGATAATAATAATGCATATGATGATGTTGGCAGTGATGATGATGATGGCAGTGATGGTGATGATGACAGAGATGATGATGGCAGCAATGGTGATAAGAGAGATGGTGATGGCACTGATGATGATGGTACCAATGGTGATGATGACACCGATGATGATGGTACCAATGGTGATGATGGCACCGATGATGGCACCAATGGTGATGATGGCACCAACGATGATGGCACCAATGGTGATGATGGCAGTGATGGTGATGATGGCAGCAATGGTGATGATGATCTTACCGATGGCGATGATGATAGCACCAATGATGATGCCTCCAATGGTGATGATGATGGCAGCAATGGTGATGATGACAGTGATGGTGATGATAGCAGCGATGGTGATGATGGCAGTGATGGTGATGATGGCACCAGTGGCGATGATGATAGCACCAATGGTGATGCCTCCAATGGTGATGATGATGGCAGTGATGGTGATGATGGCAGCAATGGTGATGATGATGGCACCGATGGTGATGATGATAGCACCAGTGGTAATGATGGCTCTGATGGTGATGACGACAGTGATGGTGATGATGGTGATGATAGGACTGATGGTGATGATGATGGCAGTGATGGTGATGATGGCAGCAATGGTGGTATTGGCATGATGATGATGATGATGGTAGCTCCTACTTACTTGGCCCATACCACATGCCTGGGAATGTACCAAACTCAAGACACAGAGCACCTCACTAGGTCCCCACAATGGCCTTAGGCTGGGACTATTATCACCCCATTTTACATATGGACACACTGAGAAATAAATACCCAGCACACCCTGATTTCCGAAATGTAGTCTCTGCCTTCAAGATGCATCAGTTGAGGAGGGGGTTCCCAAGCAGAAACCACTGCAGGGCACCTCAGAGGAGAATACCCCAGGCCTGGCTCATGGGATAACTCACTCCACCATGAGGCGCCTGGCCTGTGTTGGTGCCAGTGGTCACTGGTGGCTCCCAGCTGCTTTTCGGCTCCTGTTTCTTTTGTGGCATGAGCCCTGGACCACTGGGGATACCCAGACACACTTGCTGCTGCAGGAGTGGAGAGGGTTCACCACCGACCCCTCCAAGACTACCCCCATGCCATGCTCTCCCCACTGCAGGGCCCTGGTCGTGGTGGCTGGGGGCTGGCTCCTGTCGTCTCTGAAAGCTCCCATCACACATCTGAACGTTGTCCATGTGACGTGGTGCGAAAGATGTTGGAGCTGACAGCTGGGACTCAGGGAAGCCGGGCCCTGGGGTGGATGCTTTCAAACACAAGACACAGGACCGGCCAGGCTATTTCTAGAGCCGCAACCCTCCCTCATTAGTTAGTGCCTTGCACTTCAGGACTGAGCTAATGGAATCACTTGCAATTAAGGCTCAGGTGGGGAGACGGCTCTCTTTGCTGTCCTGAGAGGCCACCTCCCCTCCCAGCCCTCCCCTTCATCACCTTCCTCTCCCTCACCTCTGGCCTCCTCCCCCCGTGTTTCTCTCTGCAGAAGGGAAAGCCCACCGGAGAGGTGGAGGTAGGGGTGACTCTCGATGGGCGTCCAGGGTTGGTTTCTGCTTGCACCCCATTTCCCACAAGTGCAATTTGGGGGTGTTTCTTGTTTTCTGAATTTAAAAAGCATTCCTGTGGCAGTTTCATCCATTCAGACTGGAGGGAGTCACAATTTCCTTTTCCTCTCAAAGCTCTCAGAAACCTCTGAGAGAGAAAGAGAGCTGAGGACTCTGCGAGGTTCAGGAAGGCAGCTCCTGTTGATACCGGGAACAGTGCTCCCCATTCCCAGGCAGCTCGAGGCCACAGGGGAAGAAGCTCCAGGCAGAGAGACAGACCTGGGTCCTGGCTCTGGCCCTTCCCAGCGGCGGGTGCCTGTGCATGTGTGTGCATACTGTGCAGCGTGCGCTGTCTATGACCAGCGGCGGGTGCCTATGCATGTGCGTGTGCTGTGCAGTGTGCACTGTCTATGACCAGCTCGGGGAGGTGTGTGCAGGGCAGGGCCCTTCCTATGCTGTGGTGTGTGCAGGTGGACGGTGCCACAGATGTCCCTGAAGCAGGAGGGATGGGCGGAGGAAACGTGTACATAAGTGTCATCAACACACTCACCCCACAGTGCCACCTCTTCACTCCTCCACCTTTTTAAATTTACTTTTTATTTTTTAGAGACAGGGTCTCACTCTGTCACCCAGGCTGGAGTGCAATGGCACAATCATAGCTCAGTACCACCTTGAACTCCTGCACCCAAGTGACTCTCCTGCCTCAGCCGCCTGCGTAGCTGGGACCACGGACACCTGCCACCATGCCCTGCTCATTTTTAATTTTTTTTGTTGAGATGGGGCCACGCTATGTTGCCAAGGCTGGTCTTGAACTTCTGGGCTCAAGCGATCCTCCTGCCTCAGCTTCCCAAGGTGTTGGGATTGCATGCATGAGCCACTATGCCCAGCCCTCTCTCTTTTTTTAATTAAAAACAAATACACAAATAAACAGAAAATATTTTACCCTCTGCCCTTGACTGCAGGTGGACAAATCAGGAGGAAAATTTAGAGGCAAGGATTATAAGACAGAATCTTCCAATCTTCACTGCCGCCCCCTAGTGGACAGCCCTAATGTCCACAGTACAGCCTGGGGTCGGGGTCGAGGGGGCAGCAGGAGGCACCCCCATCTCTCCACTTCCTGTTGCCTCTCCTGTCTGGAAGGGCCTTTGTTTTGGTAGAGCCAACACTGCAGTTCTGAGGCTGTGGTTGGGTAAATACCTCTGGGCTCCACGGGAGTGCAGGGGGCAGGGCGGAGCTCTCTCACTGAGCCCACTGTACTCAGCTCACACATTCCAGAGTTTTCTAAGTGAGGGCCTTCACAGGGAGTCCTGGCGGGACACGGGGTTCTGAACTGCGGCACCCACAACACAGGCGCTGGCTATGTTGGCTCCTGTCTGAGGCTGCCCTGCTGCTGGTGCGGTGAGTGCCTGGATGCCGCCTCAAAGCAGGGGCAGGGCAGTGAGGAGCCCGCTGGGTCCACCCGACTGTGCCCTGCCTGCCCCCTGCATGGGGACCCACCCCGCCTGCTGCATGGAGCCTCCATCCTGTGCCCCTGCATGGGGACCCACCCCGCCTGCTGCATGGAGCCTCCATCCTGTGCCCCTGCATGGGGACCCACCCCGCCTGCTGCATGGGGCCTCCATCCTGTGCCCTGTGCAGGGGGACCCACCCCGCCTGCCACATGGAGCCTCCATCCTGTGCCTCGTGCAGAGGGACCCACCCCGCCTGCCACATGGAGCCGCCAGCTGCTTGCATGTCTGGCTCATGTTCACCTCCAGCTTTCTAGGGCTGAATCCAAAGACAACCCTGAATTTTCCCAGCCCAGATCCCTCTGTAAACAGACTCTGGTTGGCTGCCAACTATGTTTTCTAGAGTAAATAAGAAGTAACTCAGGAAATGCAAATAGATTTTCTCTCCTCTCTGCACCGCACAGCCCTGCCCAGGAAACCTCTCCCTGTCAGCCCTCTTTTCCCAGGTGCGTTCACTTCTCATGCATTTTTGAGCTGTTCAGGGACCCCCTTGAGAAGAGCAGGTGCTTAGGGTATCTGTAAAGTAAGGATGGAAGCTCCTAGGGTCTCTGGTGCCCTTCATGCCCAATCCCTCAGCAGGGCCCAGGCCGACCCCACCTTGAGCAAAGGGAAGCCAAGCCCAGAGGAGGCTGCAGGCACTGGGGAGGAAAGTGACGGAGCCAGAACCCACTCATTTAAACGGTGGCTGCGCTGCTTGCCCCACGGCGCACGGTGCTCAGAAGGCCCCAGGAGGGGCCTGCCTGGTGCTGAGGAGCCAGGACAGGGGTCCAGAGGAGGTGCAGGGGCCCCTCACCCAGTGAGGGTGCCCTCGGGCAGGGGAGCAGCCACCACTGAGACCAAGCGTCCACTTCCCTCCAGGCTGACCGGGGCTCCATGAGGCCCTGTGAGGATACTGCTGACGACTTCTTCGGGAAAAACAAGGACCCTGATCCTCTGGGAGTCGGGGACACATGACCAGACTCATGATGATCGGTGATGAAGAGTGAGGTCTGCTCTTGTGCAGAAGGAAAGCCAGCATTCCACTTTCTTTTTTTTTTTTTTTTTTTTTTTTGGAGACGGAGTCTCGCTCTGTCGCCCAGGCTGGAGTGCAGTGGCGCAATCTCGGCTCACTGCAAGCTCCGCCTCCTGGGTTCATGCCATTCTCCTGCCTCAGCCTCTCCGAGTAGCTGGGACTACAGGCGCCCGCCACCACGCCCGGCTAATTTTTTTGTATTTTTAGTAGAGACGGGGTTTCACCGTGGTCTCGATTTCCTGACCTCGTGATCCGCCCGCCTCGGCCTCCCAAAGTGCTGGGATTACAAGCGTGAGCCACTGCGCCCGGCCTCCACTTTCTAATGTCTTCTACAGCGTCCTCTTCCTCAGCCAGGGGTCAGCCCAAAGCAACCAGGACCCAGGATGTCTGTGGTGGCCGTTCCTGATCCAAACCCTGTTTCTAAAGGGCACAAGGAAAGAATCAGCGGACACTCTCAGGTCACAACAGCATCGTCCCAGGAATGTCTTCTCTCTTCTTGGAAATTTTCAATGCACATCAGAGGGTCTGAGAAGTCCCATAGGGGAGGTGATCATTGGACCCCCACAAAATTTCTGTTATACTTGGAAGAAAGGCATTGTTGGACATTCAGGGTGTACCTGTCAGCACAGGCTGGGTTAGGAGTACCAAACTGCTCCCAGATCTTGTCACTTGAAACAGCAGAGCGTGATGCTGGTCCATGCACATGACATGTCCACTGTGCACGCATGGGGGATGGGGGGCGCTCTGCCCTGTGAAGTCCTTGGGACAGCGTGGAAGAGGCTTGTTTTTCTGCTTCCACGATGGCCAGTGCAGAGACCGGCCACAAGGGATTAGACACAGCCTGGTAAGGCCCCTCCTGGGGGGATGCACCTGGCTCCTGCTTCCATTTCATTGGCCAAGGCAAGTCACATGGTTGCCTCTAACTTCAGAGGCCTGAGGAGGAGAAATCCTGCCTCACATCTGGAAGCATGAGTGGGCTCTGTGCCAATGATATGTTAACATGTGCGTAGCAGCGAGTGCTGACGACAGTGGCTGGTATGAGGTCGTCTCTGTTGTTCATTAGCAGCCCTTCCACAGCTTTTAGAGATAGTCCTGACTTTCTAACCATGGCTTCTTTTCTGCAATAAATACAATGTCGCTTACAAAGAAAAAAAACCCCAAAGCAGGTCCTGCGTCTAAAGAAGTAATTTGAATGGATGCTTCCAAAATAATCTGCCACTTCTTCTTGGCCTGGGGTGTGCCTGTCTGTATGTTTCTCTGCAAAGCCTTCCTAAATCTCTTTGCAATCTCAGTTTGTTCTTTCTCTCACATTGGACTGTGAGGTGCCTGAAGGTGGAGGTTGTGAGGTTTCTGTCTTCTGTCCTTGAGCAAGAAAGAGCCCAGGGCCCCCACTCTCCAGCATACCCCATTTCTCTGAAAGGGCCAATGGAGAGTGTGGGCCATGGAGCCTCCCACAGCCAGGGAAGGGATGCCTCGCAGTGGGCCGGGTCCTGCAGGAATTTGTCAAGATTCCTGCCCATCCAATATCTACTCTGATGATTTAATTTGTGGCCGGGAATAAAGCTGGTAATGAAGTCAGTTTGGAGGTGATTGATACTTCACGAGGTCCTTGACCAATCCCCAAGCCTCACCGATGCCCCCTTCCAGAGAAGCAGCGTATCACCAGCCCTCAACAACACTGCCCCAAGGGGAGCTGTGCATGGTGCATTATGCAAATGAAGCGTTTCTCCTGAGGTAATTATCCCTGTACGATTCTGACATGAAGTCTTGATAAAGAATTGTTTTTTAAGATAGCGGTGAAAAAGCCCAGCTGAATGCAGAAAAATTATGACATTTTACTCTTGGGTGTACATTATAATTTGCAGAAAGGTCAATGAACCAGAAATGATTTTTTTTCTGATGATTTAGACACCAAGAAGTGGGAGGGCTGGAGGCAGAGGGAGAGCCCCTGGTGTCCAACCTCCAGGCTGGGGTGGGCTCCTCCTCTGGAGAGGGCTGTCCAGCAGCCTGGCCAACCATGCCTGGCCTTAATTCCATCCATTTCTAGTGAGTTACAGCTTCTGCTGAATGCACATTAGAAGATGCTGAAAGAAAGCTCTGGGCTTTCCTTAGAGAGCAAAGCGTGCTCTCAGAGAAGGGCAGCTTCTGGACTGGACCCTTCTGGCTGCTGAGAAGAGACAGACTCATCCTGGAGGCATTCAACTCACCTCTCCCTTCAGCTCACTGAGTCCCACTGTGCGCTTAGCTCCTACTCTGTGCTAGAGCTACTGGAGGGTGCAAGAGTGGCAAGCTACCTCGGGAGGAGCTCAGGGCAGGGAGCCAGGGGGACACATGGTATGGCCTTGGAGAGCTGAACCCTTGGAACGTCGGATCTGACCAAGCACAACGCCCAGAAACCACAGGCACTCGCCTGTAGCCAACAAGTCAGGTTTAATGACTTACTGGACCAAGGGAAGCCACTAAGCTAATGGTTACTGTCTCGTGTCAAAGGAAATAACCACCTCTACCTGGCAGGGTGTTTGAGACAATTCAATGAGATGGTACAATGAGAGAACACGCCCCCCCGCACCCCACCCCCCCACCACAATCCCAGGCTTCTAGACGCGACTGGGAGGTTTAGCCGAATAGGGAGGAGCCTGTGTGTATCCACAGATCAGAAAATCACACTGGAGAGAAAAGCATGCAAGTGAATACACAGAACACAGACACAAGACGATGGCTTAGGAATGGCACCCTGCACCCCTGCACCCTGCACCCCTGCACCCTGCACCCCTGCACCCATGCACTCTGCACCCCTGCACCCTGCACCCCTACACTCTGTACCCCTCCACTCTGCATCCCTCCACTCTGCACCCCTGCACCCCTACACCCTCCACCCATTCACCCCTCCACTCTGCACCTCTACACCCCTGCACTCTCCACCGATTCACCCCTCCACTCTGCACCCTTACATCTTGCATCCCTGCACCCCTACACCCTTACACTTTGCACCCCTGCACCCCTACACTCTGCACCCCTGCACGTGTCCCCAGCATACATCACTCTCAAGTTGCTGCCCTGCTTCCTGGTGAGTCAAGACCAAGCCGTGGAATCCCGAGCAGGATGTGGGGCCAGGAGGTGCGGCCCATGGCGCGCGGAACTAAACCTGGCTGCTGCATCCTTGAGACATGGGGAGACTCCAGCTCCTCTCACCACCAACGTCCGCCCAAAACATGAGTCAACTTACGTGAACATGCCTTCCACCCGAAGGCAGGAGGGCCCTGCAGACACACGGGCGACGCTGCCAAACAGCAGGCGGCACCCCCCCCCCCCCGCCACCCCCACCGCCGACTGCCCTCCACTACCGCCTCCTTCTCCGTTACTGAGACACGGGAGGAACTCGCAAGAAGGAAGACACCCGCTCACCCATGAACACGTTGCAAAGTGGTAACTGCGGTGTTTAAACTCTGGGAGGGAGCACACTGCGATGTCTTATCACCTTTTCTGCTGTTCACAAAAGCAAGGTGCTTCCCCACCAGCCGCGCCTTCATCTCGACAGTCAGGGCTGCAAGGTTTATCTTAATTTAAAAAACAATTACAAGCGAAACAGAAACTGCCAGGATTATCCACTCCTCAGAAGGAAAGAACAAAAGGAAGTGACGAGAGACAGGGCCCCTTCTTGTCGTACAATATTAACACAGTTGCACAGCTGCTCAGAAACACCTCGTGAGAGACACCAGCTTTCCCCACGCTCTTCCTTTGGTTTCTCTTCTGGGGGGACGTTGGATCGCACGGCTTTGCAGGTGAGCACAGCCTAAACATAGCTCCATGCGTTTTGCATCCATAACTCTAAAGGCTTTTGTGATTTAAAGCGGCAATTATACAGAGGAACGAGATAAAGACTCCCGAGAAATTATCTCTTTGGGTTGGGAGGGGAAGAAAAGCCAGCGAAGGTTAATGTAGTTAGTGAAATATTTCCACAGTTATTTCACGCAAGCATTTTGCAATATTGCTAATGTTTTTGCACATTACGTGCTCTTCCAGGGGAAAAACAGCTTGTGTTTTTGAAAGCAAGGAATAAAAGCCCCACAGGCCTCTGAGGCTGACTCGTACCTTGGAAGATTCTGCAATGAGGCCACACGGCACGGAAATGTTCTTTTACATCCAGACACTAACTAGTGGCTTGCATCCTTCTCTGTATTAGTCATGAACAAAAACTGCCAAGACTTAAAAAAAAAAAATCTCTGATTAGAACCCATGGATGCTGACAATTATGTGTTGCTTTCAGATGCAAAGCCATTCGTCTGCAGGTGACATGAAGAGGCTGGGATACGATTTTGATCATTTGCTTTCGTCAGCACTTCCTATTAGCATGAGTGTGGCCAGGGAGGGTCCTTCTCTCGTCAGGTTCCATCACACTTAGAGCCACTCATGATGCTGAGTGTGCTCGTTCATCTGGTGCAGGGCAGGGGGCAGGGCGAGGAGAGAAGACCCCTGCTTAACCCACTAACCAACCCCCTGGGCTGGAAGAGCTCCAACAAGCAGCAGACAGAGTTCCATCCCCAGCCTGATAGCATGAACAGTGAAGTCCAAGATAGAGCCAGCTGTCGCTGGGAGCCCGGGACGGTTGTGGGTGCAGCCTCCTCTGCAGCTGGTGAGAGTGTGTGTGTGCAGGGGTGTAGGGTGGCCTTTTAGCCTAGTGGCTCCTGCACTCAAATGCCATCTGTTTCAGTTGAGTAAGCTGATTCGCACAGTGTTATGTAGGCTCCTCTGGCTTATGTTCAAGTTAACGTCCCATCGAAAGGCTTCTGTTCACCTTAGGACACCCAGTCGGGTAACCCCTGCAGCGCCCTGGCCTGTGAGCCTGTGCAGGTGGTGCTTGGCTGTGATCATGGTTGGGCTGTTCCAGGAAGGGAAGTACGGCCTGGGATATGGGACGGCACTGCCCCTAACCAGGGTCAGGCTTAGCAGGCACCTGCCTCCTTCTGTGTTGGGTGTGTCCAGAGCCAGAGAGGAGCATTCCTTTTCATCACACCTGAATTATCTCCTCCAACACCCAGAGGGGCCAGGCTCCCACCCTTGGCATGATCCAGGAAGAACAGTGACTCGAGTGTGGCTTGGCAGCACCTTACAGGAGAGGCAGGGATACTGAGAAGGGCAGGTTTGGGCTTCCCCAGGAGGCAGAGTGGGGCCTGGAAGGCAGGGCCCCTTGGACAACATCCACCCTTCACCCTGCCCTGGGGAGGGCAGCAGGACCCAGTGGCTCAGTCTTCCGGGTGGGTCCTAACCAGCCCCACCCCCACAGTGTGGGTGCTCCCTTGCCTTCTCTGGGACCGGGTCAGCGTGGCTACAGTAAGGGGCTGCTTCCCTTCACAGGGGACGCTACCCACAGAGGCCAGCATTGGTTGGGCGCTGAGGATGTGATGTGTGAGGTTGTAGGGGACATCAGGGCCTTCTATGGCACAGGCAGGACTTGACCTCAGGCAGTGGGCTCCTTGGCCTCCCTCACAGCGCCAGAGCCCACTCTCCTGTCTCCGTGTCAGTCCCTTCCACTAAACTAGCCCAACACCTGGTTCACGGTTACCTGAGCACGGCATCACCGGGCGCCGGGAGTTGGGGGGGGCGGGGCGGTGATACACACTCATTAAAACCAAGTATGGGACATGGTGGCTCAGGCCTACAATCCAAGCACGTTGGGAGGCCGAGGCAGGCAGATCACCTTAAGGTCAGGAGTTCGAGACCAGCCTGACCAACATGGTGAAAACCTGCCTCTACGAAAAATACAAAAATTATCCAGGTGTGGTGGCATGCGCCTGTAATCCCAGCTACTGGGGAGGCTGAGGCAGGAGAGTCACTTGAAACCAGGATGCAGAGGTTGCAGTGAGCCGAGATCGCGCCACTGCACTCCAGCCTGGGTGACAGAGTGAGACTCCGTCTCAAAACAACAACAACAACAACAACAACAAACCAAAAAACCAAAAACAAAAAAACCCCACCAAATATCTGCAGGGGAAACCCATGCTTCCAGCCGCCCAAGTGATGGGTGCCACTGCAAAGAGTCCCTGTGCTCAGAGAGCAGCAGTGTCTGTGGCCGGGCCTGCCCAGTACTGGGCCACTCTCTGTCCTGTCCACCCTGTGTAGTCACTAGCTCCTGGTGGTGCGGTGTTTATGCCCCTGCAGCTGTCCTGGGCTGCTCTTGCTCCCCTGCCTCTGTCCTGTGACAGCAGCAGGAGTGGGGACAAGTCAAGGGGACTTGGTGCATGGCAAGTGCTTTATTCATCTCTGCCAAGCAGGAGGAGCTGCTCCTGCCATCCTGCCCTGATGCCCTGCCCTGCTCATGGCCCAGCATGCTGAGGAGCAGGGATGGGAAGAAGCTGCTGGCACCGGCAGCCAGTAGACTATGACGGGGGTGCAGAGGGTTTCCTCCACCTGGTGAATGCCTGCCCAAGAACCCACATTCCACAGCCTCAAGGTCAGTTATACATCAAGGACCTTGGATTTTATTTAATTATTTTTTTGAGATGGAGGCTCACTCTGTTGCCCAGGCTCGAGTGCAGTGGTGAGAACTCAGCTCGCTGCAACCTCTGCCTCCCGAGTTTGAGCAATTCTCCTGCTTCAGCCTCCTTAGTAGCTGGGATTACAGGCACCCACCAAACACCCAGCTAATTTTTGTATTTTTAGTAGAGATGGGGTTTCACCATGTTTGCCAGGCTGGTCTCAAACTCCTGACTTCAGATGATCCTCCTGCCTCAGCCTCCCAAAGTGCTGGGATTACAGGTGTGAGCCACCACGCCTGGTCCAACCTCAGCTATTAGATGCAGTGAAGGGCTTTGGTGAGTCTTTCTTCGCGGGACACAAGCCTGCACTATTCTGTAGACAAGCCCGTGGGGATTACCTTAGTGGGTGCCTGTGGACAGGTGAAAAGCATCCCTCAGACCTCCAGTGAGGATGGGACACTTCCTCCTGCTGGGTCCTGCCCCTAAAGCCCCAGCTCAGGGCAAGAGGCAGCTCATAGGTGATGAGGGTCCACCCTTTTACAGCTCCAGCCAAGGGGCGGGTCACAGGGAGGAGCGTCCACCCCTTTACAGCTCCAGCTGAGCACAGTGACAGCAAGAGAAGCCACCTCCAGAGCCCCAGCTGGCACTGGGGCTGCTGCTGCCTGGAGCCACGGCCAAGTGTAGCCAGGCACGTCTGGCCAAAGAAAGCCCAGAGGGGGGTGTGGAACTTTGTCAGGCAAAGTGGCATCAGGTGGGGTCTCTGTGGGGGCCACCCAATCGCAGGGGCTCTCCAGTCCTGCTGAGCACATCTGTTAGAGATTTTGGCTCCTGCTATGGCCCTCAGGCCTGGTCCAGTGCATGGGAGCTGGGCCGGCAAGCTGCATGTTAGATGAGCATTGCTGTGACTTTCAAGAGGCTGCTGACCTCCTTGCTCTGAGAGCTGAGTCACATCCCAGGGCTTTCAGTCTCAGGGGTCCCCAGACTCTGGCAAAGCTGGGTGGTCTCAGACCAGAGGGAGCCACCTATGTCTGCCCCTAGAGGCAAATTTAAAAGGTGCTGTGGTTTGAATGTGTTTGAGTTGGAAACTTAATCCTTCTAGTCACATGAATGGATTAATCAGGGCCCTGCCCTCACGAATGGATTAATGTTGTTATCTTGGGAGTGGGCTTGTTATGGAAGGAGTGGCTTTGTTATAAGAGTCAGCTCTCTTGTCACCATGTGATGCCTTCCGTCATGGTAAGAGGAAGCAGGAAGGCCCACACCAGGTGCCTATGCCATGGCCTTAGACTTCCCAGCCTCCAGAACTGTCGCTCAAATACACTTTTCTTTATAAATTACCTTGTCTGAGAAAATATTTGCAAACCATGCATCCAACAAAGGACTAATATTCAGGATTTACAAGGAACTCAAATCAGCAAGAGAAAAAGGAACAATCTCATCAAAAGTGGGCCAATGACATGAATAGACACTTCTCAGAAGAAGATATACAAATGACCAACAGATAAAGGAAAGAATTCTCAACATCACTAATGATCAGGGAAATGCAAATGAAAACCACAGAGATATCACCTTTCCCCAGCCAGAATGGCCATGATTAAAACGTCAAAAAACAATAGATGTTGGCGTGGATGTGGTGAAAGGGAATGCTTACACATTGCTGGTGGGAATGTAAATTGATACAACCTCTATGGAAAACAGCATGGAGATTTCCCAAAGAACTAAAAAGAAGATTTACCATTTGATCCGGCAATCCCTCTACTGGGTATCTACACAATGGAAAAGACATCACTGTATCAAAAAGACAACTGCACTTGTATGTTTATCACAGCACAATTCACAATCGCAAAGACATGTTACCAACCTAAGTGCCCATCAACCAATGAGTAAATAAGGAAAATGTAGCATATATATGTGTCATGAAATACTACTCAGCCATAAAAAGAATGAAATAATATCTTGTGCGGCAACTTGGATGGAACTAGAGGCCATTATTCTAAGTGAAGTAACTCAGGAATGGAAGACCAAATATTGCATGTCCTCACTTGTAAGTGGGAGCTGAGCTAGAGGGCACAAAGTCATGGAGGGTGATGTGATGGACACTGAAGACCCAGAAGACGGGAGTGTGGGAGGGGAGCCAGGGATTAAAAACTACCTATTGGGTACAATGTCGACTACACGACAATCTCAGACTTCACCACTGTGCAATTCATCCATGTCACCAAAAAACACTTGTATCCCTAAGGCTACTGGAATAAAAATATATATGAAAAGGTAAATAAAATAAAAAGTAAAATAAGATATCGTGAATACCCAGTCCCAGGTGTTCTGCTAAAGAATAGACAATGGGTCCCGACGCGGTGGCTCATGCCTGTAATCCCAGCACTTTGGGAAGCCGAGGCAGGCGGATCACGAGGTCAGGAGATCGAGACCATCCTGGCTAACACAGTGAAACCACGTCTCTAATAAAAATACAAAAAATTAGCCTCAGGCACGGTGGCTGGTGCCTGTAGTTCCAGCTACTTGGGAGGCTGAGGCAGGAGAATGGCGTGAACCTGGGAGGCGGAGCTTGTAGTGAGCCAAGATCACACCACTGCACTCTAGCCTGGGCGACAGAGTGAGACTCCATCTCAAAAAAAAAAATAATAATAATAAAATAAAATAAATTAAAAAAAGAGTAGACAATGGACTAAGACAGGTTTCCAGTGAAGTTTCCCATTCAGACAGAGGCTGATGTGCTGAGTCCCGCTGGGGTGAACACACATCTGATCAGCCCACTCACAGGGAAAGCTGAGCATGGGGGTCCCATGCCCACATCCGCCTTGCTGATGAGAAGGTGTCACTGGGAAAGCCACAGATGGGCTTCTATTGGTCTCAGTAGCCGCATAGGGGCTGCTTTCTAACTTTCCATTTTGAGGTCTCATGAAAGGCAGGTGCGGTGCTGTGGCCCATGGGAAGCCCCCTCCCGCACTGCTCACATGGGGAAACGGAGGCTTGTATGATACAGCAGGGCAGTGGGGGGCAGCCCTCGCCTCAGGTCCTCACTCAGCACTGGTGTGGGAGCACAGACTGTCCTTTTCTGGAGGAGTCTTTGGCCCCTCACACCTGCACATCCACCGTTAACTGTGCTGCTACATAAGCAGAGGGGACGGGTGTCCGTCCTGGGGAGCTCAGCATCACAGAGGCCCTTGCAGACAAGCATGAAGAATTCCAAGATTTCCCCAAGAAGACGTGTCCAAAATGCCTTTAAACAAAGCTAAGAAACAAAGTTCCACACTTAGAGTACACAGGACCCATTTCTGTGCATATTTGAAAGGTGGGCTGCTTGCACAGGACCCCCATGGCTTAGCTGACTCCTCGCAGAAGGTCTGGGAGGGAGTGGAGACACCCCGTGCACCTTGAAGCTCAGCATTGCAAAGTGCATCTCCAAAGGGTACAGGATGTCTACCTTGAACCTGGAGGACATGCAGGGGTCAGGACACGGATGTGGTCCATTTTGTGAGGATGTGCGGATACATTTCAAAAGCATCTTTACTTATTTTTGCATATTTTGCACATCTGCCCAGAGAGAGGAGGGATAAGGCTCTTCTGAAATGTCAAGATGGGAAGATGGGACCAGAACTTGCCACATGAGCGAACGACAGTGGATACTTGACCTGCTTCGAGAGCTGTGGCTCTTCTGCTCTGAAGTGCCAAGTCACGAGTCTCAGGGCCATCCCCAGTGTCCTGGTGAAGTTTCTGCTGCTTGTGTCTATTAGTACATTAACATTTCACAAAATGACTTCCTGCCTGTCAACAAGGAGTTCCCACCACCCTCAGGAAGTCAGAGCGTTCACTCTCCTGGGCTGCCCAGGGGACTGCATGGGCCCAGGGCATGGAGCCAGCTCTGAACCACGGCCCAGCATGAGGCTGGGCATGGGGAGCCTTCTGTGAGGGGGGCTGCCCCTCTGAATTCCCAGCCAGCTCGCCGTGGCTCCTGCTGCCTTCTAGGCACTCAGACCTTGACTTTGGTCTGTCCCTTGGAGCGGGTGCACCTATAGGGCCAGGGATGTGCCTGTAGGATTGGTTTTTTGCACCAGCAGATATTTGATCTAGGCTTTAAGCTGGAGAGAAGGGGAGGAGGAAGAAAGGAGGGGATGAGAGGTTGGGGAGGGAAGAAGAGGAGGATCTGGGCAGGGCTGGCACCTTCCTATGCACCTTCCGCCCTGCTTCCTAGGACTCCCATCCTGCCCTCCTCCCCTCCAGGGTGGCGGCTAAGCGTCCTCTCTGGATCAACACTGTTGGCCCTGCCAGAGCTGGTGTGACCTTCCAAACACCCTGTCCCTGACCCCACTGCCATCTCTCTCATCAGCTGGTTCTCCTCCCACCTTGGCCAGGCAGCCCACCACAGAGCCCCTCTGCCTCCAGGGCTCGTGGCTGACCCTTCCTTCCCATTCACCTGGAGGCCCCAAGGCCCATAGGACTCCACCACAGGGATCAAGTCCAAAGTCTGGATACAGCTTACTTGGCTTGGTGGAGACGGCCCCTTGGACCACTCAGCCTCACCAGCCTCTCCTGGCTTCTCGGTTCCATCATCCACGTGGAAGACCCTCCACCACTGCACCACCATGCATGGCTGACCCAGTCTCCTTCCGAGCCTCTCTCCAGCCTCTCTCTCTCCTGGCCAAGGCTGCTCAACCCCCTGGGGATCCCTCCCTGCACAGAGTGGGGCAGTGTCTGTCACAGGCTCCCAGCAACTCACCTAGTGCACAGCTATCTGTCATGCTGATGACACCCCAGCACACTTGCACTGACTGTCCCCAGATGTCTCCATGGCTGGCCCCCTCCTCCCTGCAGCTGGAATACCACTTCCTCAGAGACACCTTCCTCCACCACCCGTCCTCACCCTCCACCCTATATCTTGTATGTTTCAGCCCTGCACACGGTGCTACCCAAGCCAGTAGGTGATGGTTCACTTCCCCCAGGGCAGGCAGAATAACGGCCCTCCCCAGATGTCCAAATCCTAATCCCAGACCTGTGACTATGCCACCTTACATTGCAAAGGAGACTTGCAGGTGTGTTTAAGTCAAGGATCTTGAAATAGGGGATTATCCCAGATGATCTGGGTGGGCTCTGTGTCTTCACAGCGTCCTTATGAGGGAGGGAGGAAGATCAGAGGGAGATGGGAGAGGCTGCGCTGCCAGCTTTGAAGGTAGAAGGCAGAGTCGGAGCACAGGCGGCCTCCAGGATTGGGAAAGGCAGGATTCTGCCCTGGAGTCTCCAGAAGGAGCCAGGCCTGCCGACTGCTTGGCTGGCCTGCAAGCCTTTTGTATTAGTCCATTCTCACATTGCCATACGGAAATATCTGAGACTGGGTGATTTGTAAAGGAAAGAGGTTGAATTGACTCACAGTTCAGCATGGCTGGGGAGGCCTCAGGAAACTTACGATCATGGCGGAAGGCGAAAGGGAAGCAAACACGTCCTTCTTCACAAGAAGGCAGGAAGGAGAAGTGCTGGGTGAAGGGGGAAGAACCCCTTATAAAACCACCAGGTCTCACGAGAACTCACTCAATATCATGGTTGAGAACGCACTCACTATCATGGGAATAGTAGTGGGACAACCACCCCTATGATCCAATTACCTCCACCTGGTCTCTCCCTTGACACGTGGAGATTAGGGGGATTATAATTCAAGATGAGATTTGGGTGGGGTCACAGCCGAACCATATCAGCTTCTGACCTTGAGAACGGTAAGGTCATATGCCTATGATGTTCAGGCCACTGAGCTCATGGCGATTTGTTAGAGCAGTGACAGGAATCTGGTGCACTCTCCCCGGCAGGCGCGCTTCATGAGGGCAGCGACCCCCTTTCAGGACTGCATGGTCTCTTGGCACTTTGAACAGGGCTGAGCACGCAGGGCCTCCGAAAGTGTTTGTTGAGTGAATAAGCGAGCATCTGGTCTTTTCAGCCTGAACAGCACCAGCTCACCTTGTCTTTGCAGCACTGAGAATGTCAGGATGAACGTGGCTCTGCCTGCTCCCTGCTCCACATGGGCCCTTGCCCCTTCCTCACCTGGGCCCTCCAGCTCCTCTGGAGGCCATCGCCTTTGCAGCCCCAGGGCCCCAGAGGCAGGGGCTATGGAGTTCCCTGGATGAAGTCCCTTTTCATCAACGCACATTGCTTTAATTATCAATGGTGATGCAGCTGATGGACTGAAGGGGGAATGTGCATCTGAAGCTCCCCAGGAGGGGGGCTCTGCTGCAGGAGCGAGGACTCGGGGCCTGCACACAGATGGAGGCTGGGAAGCTCGGCAGCTTGGGAGTTCCTGTGCCGCCTTCATCCATAGACACTCAAGCACTCAATGCCTTCACGTTGGGGCCCAGAGAACCAATCGGCGGCCACTTAGCCAGGACACCAGGCTCACAGAGGTGAGCTGACTTCTCTGAGGACACACAGGCAGCTGCCAGCAGAGGGACTTCTGGCCACCAGTTTTTCTGCAAAGTTCTCTGTCTTGGTTATCATTAGTCTGGGCTGGGAAAAAACACGAAGTTGAGGCTAGTGGGGGAGATAGTGCCTAGGGCTGTGCAGACCCGCCCGGCAGGGCTTTGAGGTTCTCGGTTCATTCTGGATCCATCTGTTGAGGATTCTGCATTCCCCAGGCCCACCCTGGCCGCCCATGGACAGGGGAAGAACATCCCACTCAGCTATTGTTTCAAAGTTTTAAACTTGCTGTTGGTGGCAAACTTTTCCCTACAACACACAGATGGTCTTGCCCGATCCCACTAATGAAAAAAACTCTCACACGGCTACAAAAACAGACGTGATCATCTGTTTTCCAACATTCTGAAAAACGTCTACAGAGGTGTAAGGTGCTACACAAATGAGAATAATTAGCTTGTGCCATCTGTGGAAAAACAAAGAAGAAAGAACCCCTACCTCCCGCTCCATCCTGCTATTTTGGGCTTCGTGAGGACGAGAGGACGTGGCAAGTGTGTACAGTGGAACATCACCAATATCGCTTCCATTTATGGGTGCCAGTTGCCCTCCTTTACTCGGGAAACTGTGCCACCTTCCCCGCCATGCACCTCTGCTCACTCTGTGATTAGCCAGCAACAATAAAAAAAAATTGTCATTTAAAAGTTTCCAGGCACAGTGGCTCATTTCTGTCATCCCAGCACTTTGGGAGGCCGAGGCAGTCGGATGACTTGAGGCCAGGAGTTCGAGACCAGCCTGGCCAACATGGTGAAACCCCGTCTCTCCTAAAAACAGAAAAAAAATAGCCAGGCATGGTGGCATCCACCTGGAATCCCAACTACTTGTGTGGCTGAGGCAGGAGAATTGCTTGAGCCTGGGAGGCGGAGGTTGCAGTGAGCCAAGATTGCCCCACTGCACTACAGCCTGGGCAACAGAGCAAGATGCTCTCAGAAAATAAATAAATAAATAAATAAATAAATAAATAAATAAATAAGTAAGTAAGTAAGTAAGTAAGTCAGTCTGACGTTTGCTGACAGCTGTCTTGATTAAATTTGTGGACAGCAAAACCCCTGACAGTGGCCCAGCCTGGCCCCAGTTTCCTGCATCTGCTTGCAATCCCCTGGAGAGAGGGGCAGGTGCATTGTGGGCTCATCATTTGGGCGGCCGCTGTGCCATTGGGTCCCGAGGCTTTGGGGTGACATGAACACAGCCAGTGTCCTCCACACTCCCATCATGAGCCAGGCCTGAGCTGGGCCCCAGCCCTACTGCCCGTGTAGCCTGAGGTCCTTCGGGGAAGGCAGGGCCGAGCAGGTCTGCTGCCCGTCCGTCCGGCTGAAGGAACAGCCTTTTGTTTCCTAATGTCCAATCTCTATCACAAGCTGATACTTTGTAAAATATGATAAAATGGAATTACCAGGAAAAGATTGCGCGCAGGGTGTTCTGCACGTCGCCAATGCCCACTATTGATTTCTGTGCTCATCTCTAACAAACAGCCCGCAGAGGAGATGCTAGTCCGTGATGCACACTCAGAGAAGGGGCCTGCAGAGGCAGTGCCGCCTCACGTGAGGCTGGGGAGGATGGGACCTCCCCGGAGAAGGCAGCATTTCTCTGAGCCCCAAGGATGGGAAGGGGTGGGGTACAAACATCTGGGAGGGGCTCCAGGCACAGGAGGGTGGAGAGGGTCTACAAGGGGCGCGAGGCTGGAGGGGGCAGGGCTGGGGGATTGGGGGGCAAAGAGCCTACAGCCACCGGCTACGAGTCAGGGCTGTGTGGCCGGGTGTCAAGCTGGGAGCCCGGGGCCTGGATTGGGTTTCTGGATAGCCCCCCGGCTGTGGCAGGAGGTGGATGCTGCAGTCGCCCTGGCTGGGGAAGCCTGTGTCTGTGACCCAGGCTGAGGCAGTCAAGGTGGAGAGTGGAGGGTGGTGCCCCAACCCAGTTAGGAGGCAGAGGGGACCAAGCTGCTGGGGGTAGGCAGGGGACAGGGAGTCTGGGTCAGCAGGGTGCTTGGTACATCTGGTTTGGGGTAAAAGTCAACCCCCTGCTGGCCACGCTACACTCAGCCCCTGTGTGTGTGCAGGTCCAGGCACTTGTGGGCAGCAGCAGCCCCTCTTCCTAGGTTTTCCTCCTGGGCTGTTGCCTGAAGCTAGTGCTGTGCTGGGTGATGGCTATGCCCAGGGAGACGCGCCACAGCCTGGGACCCCCAGCAGAGCCCAGGTCCTGGGTCCAGGGCACAGCCAGCTGGGCTGCCTCCTCTCCTCAGCACTGGTGGATGCAAACTCCACTGTCTCTCCCTCCAAAGCCTGGTGGCTGCCTTCCTAAGCCAGATTTCACACCATAACCCTCCCTGGCATCCAGAGGCATAATGTGGAAACGAACGCACCAGACACATTCCCGAGCTGAGATCAGGACACAGGAAAAGCCCCCGGGCAGGTCCTTCACCTCCTGTCAGATCAGCAGGGACACCAGAGTCTCACGATTGTGAACCCCGTTGTGAACTGCACGTGCACGGGATCTGGGCTGCGCGCTCCTTGTGAGAGTGTAACACCCAATGATCTGAGGTGGGACAGTTTTATCTCGAAACCGACCACTTACTCACAGTCCATGGAAAAATTGTCATCATTATCTTCCACGAACCTGGTCCCCGGTGCCAAACAGTTTGGGCACCACGGTTGTGAAGGATTTGTTTTCATTGATCTTTGCATCCTTTCCCCTTTTTTATGGGGTAACATTTTCACTATGCACCAGGGCAGGATGCTGTGAGCTCTAGGCAGGTAAGGATTACACAGCACCCACACGTGTCTACATCCCGTGTTCACCCAGCACCCCAGGGTGCCAGGGAGGACACAGCCAGCAGGGCTGCTGGGCAGGCTGAAGGCCTTCGTTTAAGATGTCCTTTCCCTATATAGCAGGCCCAGGTTTCCTTTACTGTCCAAGCCGCACAAAGCACACACTGCAGGCAGCAACTGACGAAGGCAGAGTTGGGCCTTTCCTTGTCCCATAAATGTGGACAGAGGGCCTCCGTGCATAGGACTATGCCAGGCTCCTGGGCACCAGGTGGGAAAACAAAGTGGGTGCTGTCCTCAGGGAGCTCAGGGCCACCGGCTCAGCAGCAGGGCTGGCATCCACCCCACGGGCTCACGGGGACCCCATCACTGTGTCCAGTCATGGATGACAGCTCGTGCTTGTGTAAGGGACTGGCCTCAGCTTCCTGTTTTATCCCAGGGAAGATGGAGAGAGAGTATAGCTGCAGAAGCTTCCAGAACAGTGTTGCCTTTGAGATTGCTTGCAGGCAGACCTACCTGAAAGCCCAGCTGAAGGCAACCAGAATCCAGGGGCTTCTAAAGACCAGCGCCCCCACCACGTGCCACAGACGCCTCTCTTCAGCCCTCTGCGGGGATTGCATCTCAGGGGGTCTGGGCATCACAGAGGGTCATGCGGCTAATGTGGAGGTCGGATGCTGATGGTCACATGATTCATTCTGGTTGGAACCTCACCATTAACTTCCTGCCCGAGCTAGTTCCGGGGAGATTCCCAAGCACTGTTCCCACTGGCCTGCCGTGGGCTCAGGAGAATTCAGCTAAGGCGGTTTCTACACATCAGGGATCAGGGAGTCGGTGCCACTGTGTGGAGCTCGGGAGAAACCGCTCGCTTTGGTCTTGGTTCACCTCTCTTCCAGCAGATCCCACAGGCCCTGTCCTCAGCTCAGCAAACTCCAACTTCCATTTGGGCTGGCCTTTCCATCCGTCCTTCCTCCCCGGAGTCTTCGTTGTAGCTAAACTTTCTCCGTTCCTGAACAGCTTCCTTTCGCTACATGCCTTTTCTCTCCTCATGTTTGTTAAGACTGTGCCCCACGTTATTTTTGAGAGAAGGATGTCTGCGGCAAATGAGGCTGGCTGCGGTTTTCTGTCAATTGTCAGCGCCTCGGGTGGTGGTTGGAGTCCTGGGTGGTGTGTCAGGTCCCTCATCCCCCCACCGCCCTCTGAAGCCTCCTTTAGTAAACACACAGCCCCAAAGCCTGCTGCGCCCAAGTCGCTAGGGGAAAGCTGCCCAGACCCTCTGAGACAGGGTCCTGGGCCACTCGGGAGAGCTGGGAGCAGTGCAGCTGGGAAGGTTTTACAGAGAACAGTTGCCGGGCAGGCAGTGGGCAGGCACGGGGCAGGCGTTGGGCCGGCGTGTTCCTCAGCCAGCCTCAACTGGTTTCATGGGCTAAGGCCACTGGGCACAACAGGGTGGGATGACTTGCTCTCTGTCTGGAAGGGAAGAACAGGGCTTTCAGATCCCAAGTCCAATCCAAGCCAGCACCCATTGGGGAGAAATCCACAGGCGCCTTTAAGAGAAGGAAGCGACGTGGAATTTACAAGGGGCTCCGAGCTCTGCACATCACATCTGGGAAATCTTGACACAACTGGGGTATTTGATTTGTCTGTTAGTGATGTAATTTTTCACTGTTGACACAAATGTGTGCAGAAGAGCCCGACCAACCCCTTGCAAATGGAGCCTTTCGGCGATTCTGCAGGCATCCCCCACATTTAAAACATCACTGGGCTCAGACTCAAAGCTGTCGTCAGAGGAAGCCAGCTGCCGGCTTCCAGGGATATGCAGCTTGGGTGAGGGGGCCTCCAGGCCAAGCTGCAATGAGTCCCCCTTTTCTACATGCTCCCACCCAGACTTACAAGGGCCAGAGGGAGCCCCATGAGGGTGGCTCTTCTGACAGAGTGTCCTTGGAAGTGGCAGGAATGGACCAGCTGCTGCTTGCATGAATGGCCACGGGTCGTGGACTCTGAGATTGAAAGACACTGTGAAGATGGCCACGGGGGCACCTACGGCTCTCCCACACAGAGAGGTTAGCCCCAGCCAGCAATATCTGAGCACGTAAAGCAAACACAGAAGCCAGAGCTGAAGGGCTGAACGTGCTCCCGCTGTGGTGTGGAACCCCCAGGTCTGGTCCCCCAGATCAGCTGTTGTACACCATCTCCCACGCCAGGTGGAAGGGGCCTGGCCAGGACAGGCAGCAGGGTGACATTCTGTTCATTTCACGGGATTCGTAAAACAGCCCCACCTGGGATCTTGAGTCTGCTCAGATGCGGATGCCTCCACTAAGGTGAGAACAAATATTCCCTGGTTTGTGAGTGAGTGGGGTTTGCAGGAAGTCTGCTACGTCTAGGCACAAGGCCCCTGTGCCCTGAAGAGGGACATGCCAACGAGACAAAGCGGACAGGAAGCAGCAGCTGGCTGGGTGCAGAAGCACTGTGTGCTCAGGGGACCTCTGAGCCCCAACGCGTTCCTGGGCACAGCTGGCCATTAGTTCACACCCGGGTCCTTTGGTTGGACTATTAGAGAATTCACAAAATGACAGCCCATACTCTATATCCCTGGTTCTGGAATTGGGGTGCATTTGGCCCCAGGAGACACTTGACAGTATCTGGAGACATTCCTGTAGTCACAGCTGGGAGTGGTGCTACTGGCATCTCCCGAGTGGACGCCAGAGATGCTGCTAAATGCCTGCGGTGCCCAGAGCGGCGCCGCCCCATTTAATGCCCATGATGATGACAATGCCAAGACTCAGACATCCCGGCTGACACCGTAGAGATTAGAGATTGGCAAATTCCGTATTTTAAAAAAGACCAGATGTCTGGCTTGTCTTGAAAACTCAAAAGCTCTGTGGACACTAGGGGTGAGAGTGACTCTCCCCACTGAGACGACACCCCAACTCCTACTGTGCGCTGTGGCCGCCGGATCCCCCCAGCCCCGCCAACCATCCTGGCTCTGGGGGCTTCAGGGCCAGCCACTCTCCTCTCCCAGAAGGCGGTGCCAGCCAGGCCTCCAGAAAACTTGACTTGGGCTGAAAGGTGGCGCGGCACCCAGAGCACGTTCCAGCTTTAACGAGGGCATCCCACAAGGCTGCCTGACCTGGGGCCTCCTTCCTCCCGAGCGACATCTGCATTGGTTCTCCACCGCAAAAGCCCATTCTGAGAACGTCAGAGTGGGGAGGCAGTGCTGCCACTGCTTCTGCTTGGGAAGGAGTTGGGTTTCCAGTGAGCTGATGCCTTCCTCGCAGCACCTTGAGACGACACAGAGAGAACCAGGGATCCTGTCCGGTCTGCACTTCTCAAACACTGCAACTTCAGGTGCTGGAGACGCCGAGGACTGTCCTGACCCCCACGGAAATGCGTTTCAGCCACTGGCACCTGACCCCAAGACAGGGAATTCTGCCGCTTCTTCCAGGCTCAGCCAAGAGCGCTTGAGGCCTGGCTTTGCAGGAGGCTGGCAGGAAGCGTGCCTGGACTCAGGTCTCCCCATCCAAGGGGGCAGCTTTTCTTCTGACTCCAGGTCAGGGTCCGCAGGACACAGCCGCCTGCCTGGCCACTCCCAGCAGCTATGACTCCGCCACCCTCATCCCAACCACGCCCCTGCCTCTGCTCCAGCTCAACCTTTTCATTTTATTGGAAAAATTTAATTGGGAGTTCTGAAAGGTCACAATTAATATTTCCAAATGAAAATACAAGGTAAAGCAGCTCTGAGTAAATATTGTTTAAATCCAATGTGCTTAAAATTAAAATGAAAGGACACGGTCAGGGGAGGGAGGCTGAATAGGGCACAGGGTCTGATGCAGACACAGAAATCCTCAACCCTGCCCTGACCAGGGCCCAGATGAGGAACGGGTAGCTCTTGTATGGCCAACCAGAAGGCCGCACACATCAGAGCCCTGCTCTCTTTGCAGATTCTTCCAGGCATGGGGAAGAGGTGCGACGGGGACGGGACACAAGCTGGGGACGAGGAGCTCTGATCCCCATGCCTGACCTCACTCCTTCCTTCCCCACTAATTTGTTGGTGGGGACAAATGATGTCTTTTCAATATTAGGTTAAATACTCTGCAAATGCAGGGCCGCCCATATCCCAGCCACACCGTCCCCTCCTTATGAAATCCCCTTGCTGCCAGTGTCTCCATTCACGCTCAAGTATCAACTGTGTCCATCCTGCCAGGCCCATTTTCTCCATGGCACTCATGGTATTTACCGCCTGTCTCCTTAAACTAGGATGAACGCCTCATGATGCTCAGGTCCCTGTGCTCAGAGCAGCCTCTGCCACAAAGTAGGAAATCCACCACACATTGAAGTCAGGAAAAGACAAACAACCCAAGGCCTGTGTGTTCTGAGCTCGTCCAAGGGCCCCCACTTCTGATCACAGCTTGGTCTCTGCCGCATTTCTAACATCCTGTGGCCCCCTGCCCCACCAGAGCGTAAATTCAGCCAAGAGGGATGACATCCTTTATGTTCATTGCTCTACCCCAAAACATGGCACTGACCACAGCGCACAGAGTGAGATGAAGAAAGGCTTGTTGAGGAAGTCTTCACACCCTCAGGGCCGCACGCTCATTGCTCTACCCCAAAACATGGCACTGACCACGGCGCGCAGAGTGAGATGAAGAAAGGCTTGTTGAGGAAGTCTTCACACCCTCAGGGCCGCACGCTCATTGCTCTACCCCAAAACATGGCACTGACCACGGAGCACAGAGTGAGATGAAGAAAGGGTTGTTGAGGAAGTCTTCACACCCTCAGGGCCGCACGCTCATTGCTCTACCCCAAAACATGGCACTGACCACGGCGCGCAGAGTGAGATGAAGAAAGGCTTGTTGAGGAAGTCTTCACACCCCCAGGGCCGCATGCACACAGCCTCTGCCAGCTGAGCACACGCCTGGCAAGGCCTCCCACACGTAACAAGCAGGTTGTCACACACCAGGCCTGATTTGCTTTGCAGGAAGGTGACAGATGTAGATCAAGAACTCTAAATTTCAATCAAATGGAACAGCAGATTAATTACAAAATCCTTCAAAGTACTTTGGAAAAAAATAACACGATAAACTAGACATAAATGCCCTGTGCTTTTTCTACAGATGACATTGCCTATAATTGGATTTACAGAGCACTTTTGAATCTGCAGCTCAAGTACAAACAAAGTTTTTGGGATTTTAAGATGCATACACAGATAAATTAAAAAGTGTGTAATTACAAGCAACCGCTTTACCTTGCTTCAACTTTGATGGCTCTGGCTCAAGGTCGCACTCAGCTTTCATATGCTTCAGAAGAATTAATTGCATCACCAGAATGCCTGCAAGGACCATAACAGCACACAGTGCGAAGCGTCTGCACCTGGGCTAGTGACTTTGGCTACGTTTGGGAGGGTGGCCCTTGTTGTCCTTTTACAGAGCAAGGTTTTGTGTGGAGCGTTCCCGGAGGACAGAGGGACCCATTACATGGTTCCTGCCTTGCCTAACTCTGCACACACCTTTGTTCAGTCCCTTCCTGGGCCCCCGATTCCACGAGGATCGAGAAATGGACAATTACAAGCCAGTCTTATTTTGCCGTCTTCGTGTGCTTCTCAACAAAACCCAGTTTGTCAGAAATGGTCCTATGAGGCGGCCAGCTGGGTTTTGTGGACAAAGTGGCAGAGGACTGTGTTTTATTGCTTGTCGGCCAACTCTCAGCACAAGAACCACTCAACAGAGCTGAAGGGACCGAGAAATTGCAATGAAGAAGACGCTTTCTTCCCATTGTCCAATTTCTGTCTGGCAGACTTGGCTGCACATTGGTGAAGAGGGGAGTTATCAAGACCTCCGTGAGGTCTAGGCTCTTCCTCCCGGCTGCCGGCTAATCAGCTGACGAAGGAGGGGGACGAGGCTTCATGCAGCTGAGTGAACTTCTCTTCGGCCTGAGCCACACCCATGCTTTTGTGATAAGGTCAAACTTGTCCCACTCGAAAGCAGTCTTTTTTGGACTGAAGAAAACTCCATTCTGGGCTCGCCTGGATATTCCAAATCTGGAAATGTTTTGCCAGTGGACGCTCTGTCCGAATCATTAAGAACGAGATCAACCCTGAGAAGGGGAGATCCCTGCGTGAGCCGAACTGAGGTTCCAGGAGCCGCAGCTCCTAAGCTCCCAGCGCTGGAGGCCTGCCTGGTGAGTCCGTTCCTTCTTGCTCTCGCTTTGGTTTGCGATCCACCCCCGACTGATCCACAGTCCTGCTGTGCTGGTACAAGGCACCCCATGGCACATGCCACTCCCATGGGGACCTGACACCCACAGGGCTGGTCCCCACCCAGTGAGGATGGGCATGTCCTGATCGCTTGGAGGCCATGGCACTGCCGGCTGCACCCAAACCTCCAAACCCACTTCTGTGGACGAGCCCAGGTGTCCACCAGCTCTGGACTCGTGGAACTCACTCACCCACGGGGACTCTCACAGCCAGGACCCTGACATCCATTCACCCCTTTGGTATGGGTTCAATTCTGTCCCCCTAAATTCATACATTGAAATTCCACCCCAGCATCTCATAATGTGACTTTGTTTGGAAATGGGGTCATGGCAGATGAAATCAGTTGAGATGAGGTCCTATTGGAGTAAGGTGGGTCCCAATCCTGTATGTCTGCTGCTCTTATAAAACTGGAGACTTGGGCACAGACACACTCCCAGAGGGAAGGCGACGTGAAGAGATGCGGGAAGAAGGTGGCATCTGCAAGCCGAGGAGAGAGGTCTGGAACAGGGTCTTCCCTCCATGCTCTCCGACGGCTTTTGCCAAACCACCCCTGCCGATGCCTCGGCTTTAAGCTTCCATCCTCCAGAACGGCGAGAGCGTACACCTCTGCTGTTTACCCCGCCCCTCTGTGGCGCTCTGTTATGGCGGCCCTGGAACGCGAATACACCTTTGAAAGTGTTCTGCAAAAAAGTGGGGGGAGCTGCCGTTCCCTTGAAGATGTCGGTTCGCTGTCAAGATCGAGCACTCCAGCTTTGAAGGCAAGACTCGTGTGGCACTCACCCGCTGAGCCAGCAACCCCAGCTCTGCCCCAGGCCTGGGCCATGGAGACATGAAGACAGACATGAAGAAGACATGAAGAAGAGACCCATGAAGACAGACATGGCCCCACAGTGAGGCTGTATGGGGTGACGTGTGACCCCACAGCGAGGCCAAACGGGGTGACATTCTTTCATTGACCAGGCATGCATGGAGGCTGATGACACGGCGGGTCCCTTGCTGGGGTGACAACCCTGAGACCTCTCTGGGTTCCTGCCCTCTGGGCCGACATGCTACCGAGGAACTTCTGTCATGCACTGGAATAAAGAAAGACCAAGTTTCTGATCCACACATGTTTTTCAAGGAAGGCCTGACCCTAAGAGTCTAATATAAGCCCAAGGACAGACCAAGAATACATCCCAGATGCAGGAGACATGACCAGCCACGCGGGCATATTTCCTACCGGGCCAGTCAGAACGGCTGACGATGAAAAAACTGTCTTCCCTGTCGATGCTGAGCACTCCCCTGACATGCGGATGTAGGGATTGTGTGTCTGTGGGCAGAACTGGGCCTCCCTCACTGTGAATCAGTCTTCGAAGGCAAGAGCAGGCAGAGCTCACGGCTGAAGTGAAGGGGACAGGACATGGCGCATTCCATCCTCTGGGACCTTTGAGGCACCAGGAGAAGGGAAGCCACTACATCCTCTGACCAGAGGCCCCTTCCTTGTCCCCGGGGTTGGGGGTGTTCCGAGGGCACTCCTGCGCGGATACCTGCAGCTCCGGTGCTGTGAGCCTTCACGCTCATTCCTCAGCAGCCACCTGCTTGCATTTTGACACTTCCTGGGCTTGATGTGGGGCCCCCCACAGTGGAAGCCCCTGGCTTCACTGTTTGGTTCGTACTCACTCAGCCATTGTCAGCCCATGCAGCTGAGCCCTCAGAAACGAAGACGTTCTTATAGGCTGGTCACGACATGTGTGTGCCCTGGGTCAGTGGTGAAAGCCCCGGGTCAGCGGAAAAAGCCCCCCGGCAGCAGCCCTGCTCCTGCTCAGACTCTTTCTTCCCCTCTAATTTGTCTTCAGCTCTGTTTTCCTTTTGACACTAATGACACAGTGACCTCCATGAAACAACGACACAGGCTCGAGAAAGGTTGAGTGGGGTGATGTCATCCAGCCTGGGGACCTGGCTTGGCAGGAAGCCGTGTGAGAAGCAATCTGTTGAAAATAATACTTTCTCAAGTGGACAACAACTCAGAGAGCCAGAAAGTGCTGCTGCCACATCTCCTAATTAGCCACCTGGGGCTGCTGATCCAGGGTGAACAGTGCTCCTGGGCAGAGCTGTGGAGAGGGGCAGCTGGCTGTGCCCGCTGACCTGGCAACGGCGGCCCTGCCACAAGCCCAGGGAGCCCCAGTGCACGCCCTGCACTGGGGGGCTTGTGATGACTGGGGGCGTTCGAGGTGTGAGCATCACAGACCCTGCCCCTCTGCCCCCTCATCAGCCAGGCCGCATCTGGCCAGCATCCCCCCAAATGCATTTACAGCCACAGTGACCTTTACTGAAGGACAGGATGACCAGCTAATTAAATGCAGGGATATGGAGAAGGTCAGAGCGCCTGTGTGCCACCACACACTTCATAGTAAGCTTCTAATAAATCATGTACATGGCCCAGGCTGTAATGAGAACAGAAAAGTCATCTTTCTCCAGATAAAGACATTGTAAACATGTTCTACATGACCAGCCACCGTGGGGACCTGCCAGCGGCCATTCTTGTGTAGCACCAAGTGGGTGAATCTGTAATGCGACACGACCACCAAAGGTGGGGATATCCTTGCATACGCTAAGTGAGTGGCTTATCAAGCTGCCCTCAGTCAGTTACTGGTTTAACACACTCTGAACTCTCAGCCCCATGCCCCAAGGCAGCCCGACATCAGGAGGACACAAAAGGCTAAGCACATCCAAGCTCGGGTTCCTTCCTTCCAGCAGTGACCCCCAGAGGTTCTCAATGTCTGGAGATCTGTTTGGTTGTCACACTGGGGGGAGTCTACTGGGTGGGGACCAGGGGTCTGCTGAGCACCCCACAGTGCACGCCCCACAGCTGAGACTCTGGCCCCACATGTCGGCAGCGCTGAGGCTGGAGACAGGCTCTAGCGTATTCTCCTAGACCCGCTCCAGGAAACAACTGCAAGCCCACCAGTCCCAGCTCAGGTGCCTTCCTGGGAGAGGCCTTCTCTGCTGACTGCCTGACCAAGGGCACGTCCCCCCTGCCCTCTGCAGGCACCTGCAGTCACCAGCCCCAGGAATGAGCTCCTTGCCTTGGTTTCTGACTTGCTTCCCCTGAATGGGGAGCACCCGGACGGCAGGGCTGCGGCTCCCACTTTCCAAGTGCCTGGCACAGCCCCATTAGGAGGTTTCCGCATGAATGGAGCCATGTTAGAAGACCTACTCAAAGGCTCCACTGTGCCCTCAATTGCACCAGCAGTACGGATCTGGGGCAGACACTGGCATGGGCTGGAATGGTCAGTGGGGGCTGCGCTTGGCTTTGTGCTTGGCTTAGAGAGCAGGCCTGAGGCGGGAGAGTCTCAGGGACCGTGCAGAGTGGAGCCCATGCAAGGGGACCCCTCCTAGGGTGGACGACACGTCCCAGGTCTGTGCTGTCCAGCAACATGTGGCTAATGGCTGCTGTCTCGGGCAGTGTGGCAGTGTGAGACAGGCCCAAGATGCTGCCAGCTCAGTGATGAGCCCGAGTGAAACAGCCAAGGAATGGCCGGCCAGGCCAGAACCCTCTTCTCCTGGCTCGGTCTCTGGCTTCTGCTGCCCAGCCCTGGCTCTGCAGGGAGGCACTTACTCCGCAAAAGAGAAGAAACAGATGGGAGGGTTGAGAGGCCCTGGTGTGGGAATGGGTGGAAGCGTCTCCTGGGCAGGTGGACAGAGGAGACAGCCCTGGGGGATCTGGAGATGGACACCCCTCTGGGGAGACGCCCCTACAGGGAGGGCTCATGAGTTTAGATTTCAGTGGTTTGCAGTCGGGAACCCTGCTGGGTTCTGGAACACAGGGAGCTGTGATGAGAGCAGGGTAAGGGATTTCCTTTTTTTTCCCCCAAGATGGAGTCTTGCTCTGTTGCCCAGGCTGGAGTGCAATGGTGTGATCTCAGCTCACTGCAACCTCCGCCTCCTGGGTTCAAGCGATTCTCCTGCCTCAGCCTCCTGAATAGCTGGCATTACAAGTGTCCACCACCACATTCAGCTAATTTTTGTATTCTTAGTAGAGATGGGGTTTCACCATATTGGCCAGGCTAGTCTTGAACTCTTGACCTTGTGATCCGCCTGCCTTGGCCTCCCAAAGTGCTGGAATTACAGGCGTGAGCCACCACGCCCGGCCTTCTGTCTTATTTCTGTGCCATCTGATGTTCTTTTCCTAACAATCCAGACTTGCCTGGGTGTGGGCCCTATGAACTGGGCTTCTCATCAGCATCTTCCACCCTTTCCATCTTTTGTCCTCATTCTCAGGCCCCAGGAACCCCTAGGATCCTTCAGCCGCACATCTGAATGTTTGCAATCGGGACCTCCTATGTTAGCTTCCTGGGGCTGCTGCAACACATTCTTGATTTCGGAAGTCTGAGATCAAGGTGTAGGCAGGGCCATGCTCTCTCTGAAGGCTCTAGGGGAGGGCCCTTCCGGCCTTTTCCAGCCCCTGGGGGCTCCGGATATTCCTTACTTGTGGCTGCATTTGTCCAGTCTCGGCCTCTGTCTTCTTGCGGCCTTACTCTCTTTTCCCCAACTCCACTCTGTGCATCTCTCATAAGGACCCCTGCCATTGGATTTAGGGTGTGCCTAGATCACCCAGGATGATCTCATCTTGGGATTCTTAATTTCATCACATCTTCAAATGCGCTTTTTCCAAGTAATGTCCTATTTGTGGGTTCTGGGGGTGAGGACATGGATGTATGTTTTGGGGGCTTCCATTCAGCCCACTCTCCTCTGCCACCTCCCTGGTAGTATGTTCTATAGCCCTGGGCCAGGGCAGCACGATGGACCATGGAGGGCAGTGGGTCAGAGGGTGGACTCGGGCCAGAGTTCCCCCTCAAGCCTCAGCCCCTGCCCTCCCTGACCCAGGCACTGGCCTGCTGGGATCTCAGCCCCGGTCCCATCTTAAGGACCGTGTTGTGGAGGAGTGAGCTCTGCTGTACACAGCTGGCGCTCAGCCAGTGCTAGTCTTGACCACACTTTCACATCCATTCCTGCCCCTCTCCAGTGTCCTCAGCCCCAAGTCTCACCAGGGGTGCTGCACCTGCCTCCCAGTTCCTGCTGTGCCCGGGAGAAAGAGTCCCTGAGGTACTGGACATCTGGGCCCCAGGCCCTGCCCCTGGCTCAGTCCTGTGCAGGCCTCGGAGCTCCCTTCTGTGCCCGAGTCGGCCTTGTTGGTTTGTGGGGGGCGGTTCTCAGTCTTTCCTTCTGCTTCCTTCAAGCATGCGTGGTTGGTAGACGAAGGCACATGTGGGAGGGGCCCATGGAGAGGCCCCCAATCAAGCCTGGCACAGACACGGCCCCTTCCTCTTTAGATCTGTCTCTGTGCTGACATGGATGTGAGGCTTGCAAGAGGGGCTCAGGAAACGCAGGTGGGACAGACCTGCAGGCCAGGAGGTGCGGCCCAGCTGGCAGAACCGGGGCCTGAAGGAGGGGCCTCACAAAGAGGACCGTCACGGAGGGGGCTGGTCGGGTGCCTGAGGCCTGGCAGCGGGTGGGTGAGGCCGGGCCTGGGGACCCCACAAGAGGAGCTGCATCCTTTCCTGCTGTGTAGCTCAGTGTGGCGGCCAAGTCACTGGGGCAAAGCCCAGCCCAGCAGTCCAACTGCAGAGAGGGGAAGGATCAGATGAAGGAGGTTTGTGCAAATTCCGAGGGAACCGAGCGTCCCCAGCTTGATGAGCTGCCTGGGCTCACCATTTTCCAAGCTGATGCTCCTCTCTCAGACACCACGACTGCCTCCCTGCATTTTTGACCTCCCCTGTGGGCCGTGCTGGAGGATCCGGGGTTCACTGCTCTCTCCTGTGGTCCCCAGCACAAAAGCACCGCCACGTGGAGCCTCACAAGGTCCCGAGCTGATGGCAGACCTTGGATTCCTCTGTGGCTAGACCCAGAGTGTGACGTGCCCTCTCTGTGGTGATCTCAGGCTCAAGGATGAGAGGTGCCATGGAATGGGGCTTGCTGGGCACCCCTAGACTGTACTCAGTTTCTCCTGGGCAACTTGAGCTCCAGGACAGTTCAGACCCTTGTTCGGGTCTGATGGCGTGAGTTTGTAGGGCCCCGTGGAATACATCTGATCCCCACAGCAGCAGGGCCAGCAAGAAGAATGAAACGAAGCCGGTTCATGCCTCTCGGGCAGGACGCCTCTGCAGGCAACTGGCCTGTAACCTCCGGCGGAGGCAGGGTGCGTGTCTCTAGCCAATCCTCTCCTTGTTCGGTGACCTCTGTGCCTACTGCATAAATTGCTAATTACTCTAAGTAGGTATTAATTCTGAATCAACATTACCAATCTGGAGGCACAGTTTCAAAGCATTCAAATTCTGCTCTCAGAAAACACGGCTGTTTTGATCCTTCTATGTAGCCAGGCAGTGAAAACGTTGCACATATTTTCTGCACCTATCCAAAGAAATTTATCTTTCACACCCTACTTCATGCCATATGCTGGGAGCTGAAAGAATGAAGGATTTAGCTGTCAGTCTCTGAAGGCACAACAGGCCTCATTCCAGCTCTCCCGCAGCACACGGGATCTGAAGCTATGACATTTCACTTCGGCTTCTGTCAGCACTATCTGCCGCGTAGCGCCGGCGCTCGGCGGAGCAGGCTTGTGAAGGTGGCTCCCGTGCAGAGGAGAAAACCGCCTGCTAATCTCCTCTTCACGGTGCCAGGAGACAGGAGTGGCTTCTCGTCTCTAAAGCATGCGGGAGACTGGAAATCTAAGGTACCCTCACACCCCAGTGTCCAACTGTGGGACTGGCAGCCCCTCTTCCCGGAGGTGCCTGTTTTTAGGAGTTTTTTACTTCTATCCCAGAACCCCAGTTCAGCATTCCTCCAAGTGTGCTCATTATCTTGGGTGAGGCTTGGCATCCCTAAGGTGCACAGCCTCCATCCCAGAAAGCATTCTTTTTTTCAGTTTGAAATCCAAATTCACATTTCATCAGGCAAGGATGATTTAAAAATATGTTTACCTCCTCATTTCCCTCAGTCAAAGGGTCATCTTGAAAGCTGCACCTTGACCACCCTGGGAAGTGATTTTCTCCTCTGCCTCAAGCCTGGGAAGGGGCATGGGCCAGCAGTGTTGATGCAGAACCAGTACCTGTAGCTCCTCCATAAAGAAGGGACTAGAAACAGCGGTGGGGTCCATAAAGAATGCCAGGAAACTCAGTGTGGCTCCCTCCTTCCCATTCTACCTGCGCCTCTTCCCGACACCCTGCATGTTTAGGAAAGGGTGCCTTTATGAGTGTCCGAGTCTGGGCGTGGTGGCTCACACCTGTAATCGTAGCCGAGGAGGGTGGATCTCTTGAGGTCAGGAGTTCAAGGCCAGCCTGGCCAACATGGCAAAACCCTGTCTCCACCAAAAATACAAAAACTTAGCTGGGTGTGGTGGCGGGCACCTGTAATCCCAGCTACTTGGAAGGCTGAGGCAGGAGACTCGCTTGAACCTGGGAGGCGGAGGTTGCACTGAGCCAAGTTTGCGCCACTGCACTCCAGCCTGGGCAACAGAGCAAGACTCTGTCTCAAAAAAAAAAAAAAAAAAGAGTGTCTGAGAAGCATTTTCAGTAGGAAGGTGACTTGGAGCTGTGAGTGACAATTAGTTTCTGATAAATAGCACCAAATCCTGCCTCATGCAATTATGGGGGGCATGATTGTTTGATTCCGTGCGTGCTCCACTTCTGCCTGTTGTTGGGCTCTAGGTGCTGGGGATGCCCAGGTGGATGAGACCAGGCCTTTGCCCTCTAACGCTGTAGCTCAGAGAGGCTGAAAATTCCAAGGAAATAAGTAAACACAATTCTAGAGAGTGACCCATTCTCTAAAAGGCTGCAGGGGAGCGGACGAAGGGCAGAGGAGGCAGGTGGGCTGGGCAGCAGGCACTGTGGAGCAGGTGCTGAGTGGCAGAGGCCAAGCACGACCAGTGCCTTCGGCCTTGGGGACTCAAGCCCACACATGGTCATCTGCTCGCTGCCCCACCCACAGAATTACCTTTGCTCAAAGATCCTATGCAGTTTCATCAGAAGCCAAGCTAAAGCCGCTCCCCGCACACTCCCCAGGCCTCCCCCACATTTCCAGCACAGCATTGGAGCAGAGCAGGCAGTCCACAGAATCTGCCTGTGAAAGGAGACCAGGAGGCAGCACAGCCCAGGAACAGGCCCGACGTGGCCCCCTGCACTGGCCCTCATCACGGGGAAGCATCAGGGACAGGCCTGGCGTGACCGCTAGTACCTGCCTTCATCACAGGGAAGCATCAAGGACAGGCCTGGAGTGACCGCTCATACCCGCCTTCATCACAGGGAAGCATCTGATATACTGTGGTGTACCTTGAAAGTGACTGGCCTCTCTGATTGTTACCAGGCTGAGCTGTGACCGGTCGACCCGGTGATAAGTTAACAGAGTCCCTGTAGATCCCAAAATAGCCATTCAAGACCCAGCTGGCATTCTCCCTCCTCTCCATCCCGGGGCTGGCTGAGCTCATGGATCATTTTAATTGGATAACTGAAAAAAAAAATTCTCCTTTCATAAACCTCCTGACACAACCAGCTTCAAGGCTTTCAGGAAAATGTGCTAACTTT
This sequence comes from Hylobates moloch, assembly GCF_009828535.3. Lineage (NCBI taxonomy): Eukaryota > Metazoa > Chordata > Mammalia > Primates > Hylobatidae > Hylobates > Hylobates moloch. The sequence continues at coordinate 2,536,446 of NW_026652296.1, forward strand.
TGACCAATATCCACACGGGCATTTCTGAGGTCCTATCTAGCATTTGCAAAAAACAAAACAAAACAAAAAAAACAACAAAAAAAAAACCAAACCAAAACAAAAAAAAACCTCACTTGCTAGTAGAAAATAGAGTATTAAAATAGAATCTAAATCAATTTTTCTGATCAATTGCTGCAGAAATGTGTATAAGTAGCTGCAAATTGAGTCATATGGCACACAGATGTGCTTTTGCGATGGTGTAAAGTTGTTATAAACTTGCCCCCTGCCCCCTCACACTTCCGTGCCTGGGGATTTGCTCGCACGGACACATATCTGAGAAAATTTCCTGGTCCAATCAATAAATGCTTATTAGGAAATGTGGCACAAAATGTGCCCACAGTAAAAGCAAATTCACGTGATTTAAGAGGCCAGGACTTTTTCTCATCCTTTCTCTTTTAAGCCTAAAGGGAGATTAGTCTTATGTCAGTCTATCTATTTCAAACAGATCTCTTTAAGAAGATGTTGACCAGAACAAAAATAAAATACCTTGATGCCTTTGGAAAGAATAAATGCTCCTCTGATAAATTCCTTGATTCAAGTTGAGGACATAGGTGATGAAAACAAATATAAAAACAAGTTACATACATACACACACAGACACACACAGACACACACATACACAAATACATACACATACACACACATATACACACACGTACATACAGACACACATACATACATACACACATAATATGCACATACACACATACATACACACAGACACACACACGCATACACACAGACACACACATATCTTTACCCCTTATTGGACCTGGTTTTACCTAATGTCTGGAAATTTCCTTGCTCTAAGATAAGGTGAAGAATTTTACGTCCTTGGCAAAAACAGCAAGGGTTTATTTCTTTGCAGATTTAGATAATACACAAAAGTGCTCAGTAGGCTGTCATGGGTGCTAGTTTATTTTAAGGACTCACACATACATGCATACATACACATACACACAGACAGGTGTCCGATACACAGTCGTGTGCTGCGTAAGGACGTCTCCGCCAGTGACAGACCATAGACACGGTGGTGGGCCCGTGAGATCAGAATGCTGTATTTTTACTGTCCCTTTTCTGTGTTTAGATTTGTTTAGCTCCATAAATACCATTGTTACTGCTGTCTGCAGTACCCAGTCCAGTCACAGGCTGGACAGGTTTGCTGCCTGGAGCAACAGGCTGTACCATGAAGCCGAGGGGTGCAGAAGGCTGGACCATGTAGGTTTGCATCAGTTCACTCTGATGTTTGTACAGTGATGAAATCAGCTGCTGACGCATTTCTCAGAGTATGTCCCTGTCATTAAGTGAAGCGTGACTGTACATATATGTCCCTAATATCTACATCTATAATGTATGCACACACACACACATATATACACACATGCACATACACACATCCACGTGCACACATACACACAAATACACACCACACATATGCACATGCACACACGCATGCACACACAAATACACGCACATACACACATCCACTTGCACATACACATCCACACAAATACATACGCACACACATATATGCACATGCACACACACATACACACATTTGCATATGCACATACACACGCTTGCACACATACACATACACACTGAATTCTTACTGCTCTTGCTTCCCCGAGTCCTGGGATTGGTCACAACCCGGTATTTGGAAGGCTCAGGGCAGAGTCAATGTGAAGAGGCTTCTGGAGACCAAATCTAGGGGTAAATCATGTCCCCGCTGGCCGAGGGGTGGGGAGGGACTCGGTGGCCATGCACTTCCGGGAGCTGTGAGAGGTAACATCACTCTCAGAAGGAAAAGGAAAAGGTACCAAATGCTAAAATCGCTCTGTGAGTTCATCTCGACCCAGGAAGGGCTGGGCCTCTGGAAAGTCTAGAGGGCTCAGCCCTGGGGCGGGGGGTCTGCAAGGCTGTGGCCCCCAAGTGTGCCCCTCCCAGGACATGCCCCTCCCGGCAGCTCCAGAAATGCCTCTGCTTGGACCTGGCTTTCCCCTGAAACCTCACAGACTCTGGAAAACCTAAGGCCACTTTCCCTTGTCTCTTTCAGGCAGGCTGTGCCATCGCCAAACTCCCTGATGAGGACTCGCAGCAAGTCCATTGTGAGGAGAGGTGGACACTGTCCCTGGTGGGGGAGTGGTCTTTGAGTTGTCCCCGCCCTTCTCTCATTCTGCCAGGTCCACCTGGAGAAACACACCTGTCCTCCAAAGCTCAGGTCCAACGCTCAGAGCAGCTCTGAACAGGAATGGAGACACGCAGCAGACCTGCCCCAGGAGGCTCTTCAGTAAAGACAGCGAGTTATTCAGAGAAAATGCTTGGGCGGGACACCGAGTGGGCAGCCGAGTGGGTCCACAGTCCTTGCTTGGCCTCAGCCTTTCCAATCCAGAACTGCAAACCCTGTGGCCCCTCCCTCCTGGCATCACCTGCGCCACCCTGGGGCTGAGGCAATGGACTCAGAGTTGGTCTTTGAATGCACCAAACTTACCTAACACATGCTGATCACACACAATGTCACCACCTCTGGGAAGCCTCCCAGGAGTGACAATGCACACGGGTCTCAGACACAGCAGAGGGTCCCAGCCTGATGACCACATCATCTCACCTAACCACTGTCCCCGCCCAATTCCACATCACCTCACCAACCATCGTCCCAGCCTGATTCCACATCACCTCACCAACCATCGTCCCAGCCTGATTCCACATCACCTCACCAACCACTGTCCCAGCCCAAATCCATGTCACCTCACCAAACACTGTCCCAGCCTGATTCCACATCACCTCACCAACCACTGTCCCAGCCCAAATCCACATCACCTCACCAACCAGTATCCCAGCCTAATTCCACATCACCTCACCAAACAATGTCCCTGCCCAACTGCATTACTTAGAGTTGTCACCAGTGTCCAGTGGTGATAGGGCTGGTGTGAGTCAGTCACAGCCACCCACAGATAGGAGAAATTCATCCAAAGTGGAACACGGTATCCTCCCAAGACACACAGGGAAGGGGAGGAGGGAGCTGCAAATGCAGGTCCGGTGGGGCTTTCGGTTTGAAAGAATAAAATACAGGATACATGCGTGTTTCTCACTTTCTACAAAGGAGACGATCTTGAAGGAGGACCACCTAACTAGCAGTGCTTCTCTCTAAGCAGCTGAGATGACAGGGACGTTTCCCCTGCTGGGTTGCACACTCCTGTGTGTGACATTTTGCTGCATTATGTTACTTGTGGTATCTGAAAAAACAATCAAAATTATAATTTAAAAGATGAATTGATTCCTTAACAGCTCTCAGATTGAGGAACGACTCTAAGTTGTGGGCACTGGCGGAAGCTCTCTGAATGGAAGAGGCAGCATGCATATGGTTATAGCGCGGGCCTGAGTCAGGGAGCCTGGGCTCCGTGAAGGCTCCGGAGCTGAGAGATGCTGCGAGGCCCTGGAGGACTCCAGCCTGTGTCCCAGTGCTTCCGGAAGGCGGCCGAGAAGCAGGTGTCCTGCCCAGAGTGCGGTTCAGGGGACCAAGAGTCAGTGCTGCTATCAGGGCAGGGCACGTGAAGACCCTCAATGCATTTGCTGCAGTTCTTATCATTATCAGATTGACAGCTATTCCAGAAGTGCTTAATAAACCATCATTCAGAAGGAAGTTCCTTGAGGCACTGGGTGGTGGGTGTCGGTGGGGGGAGGACACAGTGGGGAGAGAGGAGGAAGGTGGGAGGAGGGAGAAAGACAAAGACCCCAGCTGGAGAAGTTCCCTGGATCTGGCAGCTATTTGTGTGGCATTGCTCAATTTAATGGTGGTGGAAAGAGAAACCCGTGGAAGAAGGGTGTTTCCTGTCATGACGTCACCCCTAACATTGACCCCTATAAGCCCACTTTAGGAGAGGCCCTGCAGAAGCTCAGAGGCTGCCGTAGGGGAGGCCTGGGCTGTCGGCGGGGTCCTGTGATCCTGTCCACCCCACTGGGCCAGCTTCCTCCAGCCTAGGGTTGCTCATCTATACCCGAGGCTCCTGCACTTATGACTTATTATGAAGTCATAACAATATCTAAGCTAGTACAAGGTAAATGCTTGTCCTTAAGGAATGTGACTTCATTTCCTGCTGCGAAAGGACTTGAATACTAAAAAACCCAAACCCAAAAGCCCCCAAGCTCCCCCGTGATCTAAGGTAGGCTAAATCCTTTTACCGGAAATATTTTCTATGCCCTAGACACACTGTAAGTATAGGCCACGGACCACATTTCTGTTTTTTTTAAATAAATGTTTGCTTCATCAGGTGGTGCTCCCTGTGATAAATGCTACCTGTCAAGACTTCCCTTTGATCAGACTTTAAGGCAGAAAGAATTTCCGAATCATTTACTTGGGAATTTAAAAAACTTACGTGCGTTTGTTTGGCAGAGAGGAAATCCTAGCCTGTTTTACATTTTGTCAAATCTACTTTTAGATAAATTTCCTCTTTGTGCTTAAAACTACTCCTAAATTAACTCTTGGGTCGTTTTATGGAATTAAAATAAAATTACTGATTAAACCGCTGCCTGAGTCAGCAAGTCCCGCCCAGGCCGTGGCTGAGGATGCAGTGTCTGTGCGTCCCTGGGGGCGCCCATCTGCATTTTAGGTCCATTTCACACACCTTCATTCCTCCTGGCACCGCGCTGCCTCCGAGTACAGACAATCACCGACAAGGGAGACAGGGTTTTGTAAGAAACTCCCCTGGACAAGTTACCCCAGCAGGGAAGGGGGAAGAGCAGACACTGTCCAGCTCAGTCCAGTGGATGATGTCTGGTGTCAGAAATAAAAACGGGACAATAGGCCGTGGAGCGGGAGAGGAGGGCGCCTCTGCGGCTGTCTGGAAAGGGTGTGGTTTGCTTCAGTGGACAATGAACACGCACTTCAATGTTGCCAGTGAAGTCTGAGGGACTGGCCAGGGCGTGCGGGGAGGTCGCCTAATCAATCACCTGCCACGGTCCTTGGAAATCTTCGGAGCAGAGAATTCCAGCAAGAGCACTGCCCAAGCTGAACCCAGGGGTGATGATCACGGTGAAAAAACACCTTGCTGGTCGGGGAAGCAGAGTTGCTGGGTGGGGGGTGGTTTGGAGGGGAAGCTTTAACCTGACTCCAGAGGATCTGATAGCAAGTTAATCGCCCTCTATGCTGTATATGCACAAACCCTAGCACAAACCCTAACAAACCCTACACACATGCCCACACGTGCACACGAGCAGACATGCACATATGTACACACACACGCGAATGCACACGCACATACACACATATGCGCACACACACACGTGAAGGCACACGTGAATGCACACGCACATACACACATATGCACACACACACGTGAAGGCACACACGTGAATGCACAGGCACATACACACATATGCACACACAAATGCACACGCACATACACACGAATGCACACACGTGAATGCACACACATACACATGCACACACACATGCACAATACATGCACACGAATGCACACACATGCAAATGCACATGCACATACACACATATACACACAAGCAAATGCACACGCACATACACACGAATGCACACACAAATGCACACGCACATACACACGAATGCACACGAATGCACACGCACATACACATATACACACGCGAATGCACGTGCACATACACACACGTGAATGCACACACATACACGAATACACACACGAATGCACACATACACACATGTGAACGCACACGCACATACACGCGAATGCACAAGCAATACACACACGAATGCACACACGCAAATGTACACACACATTCACATATACACACGTGAATGCACACGCACATACACACGAATGCACACACACGTGAATGCACACGCACATACACACATATACACACACGGGCTTCTGTTCTCTCCAGACTTTCCATTACTGGCACTCACAGGCAGGCCTCCCAGCCACGCAGATGTGGAGACTGTCTAGTGCTTAACAGAGAGCTCTGCAAGGAAACCAACTGTCATCAGATTCGCAGTTTGTAGAACTCCAGGAGTTTCGTGAAACTTCTGATTCTTTTAGGAAAAGCTGGCAAGATCCTCATTCTCTTGGCAGAAAAGTCTATAAAATTATCTGTACAGATGCCGCTGGTCTATTTTCACTGGAAGAAAAAAAATCCCATCACCTCTGATGGTGCTAACACTGACATTATTTTTGCCTTAATGCATAAATTTTTGCATTATTTATTGAGATCTTCAAGAACCGCACAATTTTCTCTGTTGAAAGGCAGGAGAGGGGTTTGGAAAGAAGAGCTTTCCCTTCCAGAACTCGGCCATCTGGAATGTTAAATGGTGTGTGGGTACCACCCAGTGGGGATCCCACAGCCTGGACTATCCTACCTGAGATTAATGTGTAGGTTTTGAATCAAGTGTGTTCCAGGTTTCTGCAGGGGGCTGGGGGTGCACATGGGACGAGGGGTTGCCCTGTGAGGACTGGAGTCCAGGAGCTCTCCCAGGGCAGGTGCCTCGGGTGCTCTGAGTCCAGACAGCGGGAAGGGGTCTGAGGACAGTGTCACTCTGTGCAAAGAGGTGTGGGTGACACAGTCAGAGCCCGAGACATAGAGGCTGAGTGGCCAGGCTGGGATAAGGTGGTGTTCACTAGGACCGAATCAGGACACTGACAGAAAGCGCCACAAACAGCGGGGTGGTGGGGCCGAGGAGTGGCCTTTGCAATCCAAAGGGGGGAGATGGGACTGATGAGGGCGGGCAGTCTCCGCAGGGGAGATGAAAGGGCCCAAGCTTTTATTACGAGGCAGGTACAGTGAGAATGGCTTGGTACACAGGCCACTTGCTCAATCCCTGTCATGAGCCTGTGGGGAGGGGCAGTCACCCCACTTCACACAAAGGGTAGTGGAGAGACCAAGTTGCTTTGAGACACGAATTGAGTGGAGATGGCTTTGAAGCCAGTAGCAGTGCATGGAGAGTGAGGCAACACAATGTATTCCCAGGAACAGAACCAAACCGCATGGGAGACCCTTAAATACACTGTGCTAAGTGAAAGAAATCCACCCCAAAGACGATCCCACCTGTATCAAATATCCAGACTAGGCACATCTAGAGACGGAAAGACAGAAGGTGTATTTGTGGCTGTCAGGGGACCGGGGCAGGGAATGGGAGTGGCTGTCTTATGGGTAAGGGGTTTCTCTGCTGGGTGATGAGTAAGTTTCACAATTAGATGACAGCAACAGTTGCTCTCTGTAATATATACTCAACTCTACACTATAAACTGAACTCTGTGAATTGACTACGGACCATTGAATTGTACACTTTAAACAGGGGAATTTCACGGTATGTTTTTATATCTTAATAACGTGGTTAGAAATAGAGTGAGCAAATATTTATGGATGAATTGTGTGTTTGAAGGTTCAGGAGCAGTTTAGAAACCTCACCCACATCAAGGGGTGGTCAGGGCAGGCGGCTGTGGGCTGCAGATTGAGGGAGGCTGCTGGGCTAGGTGGGGGTGGCAGGTCCCTGCTGGCGAGGATTAGCCTAGCATTGGGAGCTGTTTGCACAAAAACGCTAAGATGGTTTGTAAGACTTTGAGATAAAATGAAACTACCCAAGAAAGCCCTAACATTTTAAAGAGGGGGTTAGAGCCTGAACCCCCAGGAGCCTTTCAGCCCCCAGGACGGAGCCCAGGATTCCCAGGTGCAGAGCAACACAGGGGCTGGACCTTGTGTGTGATATGGAACAGGCAGCCAGGAGATGGCTGCCGCCAGGAGATGGCTGCCTCCAAATTCTGCCCAGGCTCAAGGCTATTTTGTATAAAAGGGTCTGAGATGTCCCTGCCCCTGCATTTTGGCTTGGTTAACATCAGACCTACTTACCCAGCATAAGCAAGACGGAGATCGGGGCCATGTGCTCCGCGCTTGCTGCTTCCTTAGCTGGGCGGCTCCCCCTGCTCTTCCCACAGGGCTCAGCCGCATGGCCGCCCCTTTGCCACCCTCTGAGCACCTCCCAGGCCACTTCCCAGGCCGGCCAGTCCCCCTCATTCACAGCACCCCGATGGCCTCCTTCACCAGCAGCAACAGCTGCATTTATTCCTTTGGGGGTTTCTAGAATGTTTGGTCTCCAGAGGGCAGGGGCTTTGTGGGATGCCACTACAATCCCTGCTGCACAGTAGGTATCAGCCAACCCTGTTAAATGAATCCACAAACAGGGAAGAAGCACCAAACAGACACAGCTCTGGCTGTAGTCCCTGCCACGCCCACCTCCCCAGACACGAGGAGCTCCTGGGAAGGGGATGATGTGGTTGTGATGGGGCTGCAGCCTCATCCACCGCCAAGAAGAGCCCAGCCTCCCCACTCCCACCCGTCCCTCTGGCCACTCTCTACTGTGAAGTGCCAGCTAGGCGGTGCACCTCACCCCACAGCAGGCAGGCAGGCAGTGGCTTGTGCAAGAACGGACAATGAAAACAGGGTTTTAATCAGGATCGTTTACTTAGCACAGAGCCTGGCTTGAAGGAAGAGGCCAGTGAGTGGTGACTGTGTGACAGGAAGAGTCTTCTACAGAAAGGCCATGCCCTCCAAGCAAACACATGTTCATATTTGACCTGAACATGAAATCTCATTCTATCAACAAAGTATGCATCTCACTCTGTGTGTGACTGACAAGCTACCAACAAGGTTCTGAACCCCTGGCCCATCTGTGGGATCTGAGGAAGCAGATGCGTGCAGTTTGGGATGCTCGTCTAGCACCCCACCCCATTCTGGTACCATCTGCCTGGGCCGCACTCCCGGGGCACCTGCCCACGGGCCTCCACGACTCGCGGTTCAGGGGACACCAGATGCACCGTGACAGCTCCAAGGAAAGCAACCCATGCCGTTCACTGCAGGATACAGTAGATTTTGCTGGAGACTTTCTTTGTGAAGCAGAAACTGCCTCTGAAATGCATGATTTCCTCTTGTGATTGTTTCTTTCTCCGCCGTCTTAATGCCTATTACTCATCTTTCCAAAGATCAGAATTTTATAAGAAACATATGGATCTCAAGGCTTATCATCTGCCCTATACTGCACAGACGTGGAGAGTACAGCTGTGTGCACTTCTCCGTACTCTACACATTCACACACAGCCTATAAACTCCCATAAACACATTCCAGGGAGAAAATGTTGAATCAAAGCCATAAGCAGCCAGTCCCATTGCCAGGCCCCGACATGGGGACTTTATATTTTAATAGACTCTGGGCTGTCATTTCCATCTTTATAAAAAGATACTGGATTTTTGGAAAACTAGCTGAAAGGGAACCATTCACAATTGGTTCTTATACATCTTCTCACTGAATGCATTTTCACAAATAAAGGGAAATACTAGATGGGTGAGCAGCTGACCTCTACCTTCAGGGGACTTGCTTACACGTAGATTTTGCCCCACAGTGAGAACGTTTCCATAACAAATGCCATAAACCTACAAATGTGAGAGTAATGCAATGTTCCACAGATTAGAATCACCTTGGATTTCCCAAGGTTCCTCTTCACTAAGCCAGAAACATCAGACATTCCTGGCGTGGGGAGGTAAAATCCATGCTTCCTCCAGTAATTGTTTTATCAATAATGAGTTTTAATGCCCTGTTCTCTCCTCTCTTCCCTTCCACTTTTCCACCCATCCCTCCCTCTGTCCCTTCATCTCTCCCACCCTCTGTCTATCCATCCATCCATCCATCCATCCATCCATCCATCCATCCATCCATCTCCATCCATCCATCCATCCATCCATCCATCCATCCATCCATCCATTCCTCTATCCATCCACCCACTTGTCCATCCATCCATCCATCCATCCCTCCATCCATCATCCACCCGTCCATCCATCTACTCTCTACCCACCCATTCCTCAGTCCACCTTCCCACACCCCATGAAGGTAGTGTCATAAAGGCAGGACCCAGAATGGAGGCAGATGCTTAGCAGGATACAGCGACTGCTAGCACTGAAGCCATAGGTTCTCCACTAGCAGCTGAAATCCACTGGGCTTCCTCCTGCACTGACAACCCGGATTGCCCTGGGGTCACAGGCAGCTCCTGCAAGTTCACAGCCCTGGCCTTGGCATCATGTCATTTTCTGCTGAGCCTGCTTGCTCCCATATACACCACACACCCTCAAAGACAAATGTGGGGACACTCTGTCTGTCCCTCCATCACCAGGAAGCCAAAGGAATGTCAGCTGCACGGGCCTGAGAACACGGCAACACCGACGCAGGGCTTTCCAGGGTGGCAGCTCCACATGCACTGAGACCTGACTTCCCCGATGCCCAGGAAGCTCTTTAGGGGCTCTGCAGCACCCTCAGCTCTGTGCCTGTGGAAGGGATTCCGGGCTTCCTCCAGGAGGATCCTGAGATTCCTCCCAGCTGCTAGATGATGCCCCCTTTTCTCCCACTCCTCAGAACAAGAGTTCGGGAGCTAACAGATTCCTTAAAATGCACACAGTTATCAAGTTCCAAGGATTGTCTACCTCTCCTACCCCTCAGAACGAGAGCTCAGAAGCCAACAGATCCCTTGAAATGCGCACACAGTTATAAAGTTCCAAGGATTGTCTAATCCATTTTTGTCACCTTTTGGGTGATTTCAGCCTCATTTTTATGCGTGGCAGAAAATCTTAACAATTTAGAAAGAGTATTTTGTATGATTTGCATAAAAGAGAAAATTCATAGCAAGCCTTGCAAAAAGCTACTTAGTCCTAAAGTACTGTATACAATTTGTAGGTAATTCACAGCAAATTATGCCTCAAATTTGACTGTGTGTGGCTGAAAGAGAAAAAAAAGCCATTAGGACGTGAGGGCGGGTGTTTTAGCCTCACAGAGACATTTTCTTGAATTCTGGAGGGTCCGCACCCACAATGCCCTCAAGCGATGTGTTAATAATTGCACGGCACAGAGGGAGTATGTTAGAGAAGCTACATGTTTCTTTCTGGAATGTGACCTATTTGTCTTCCCAAAGAAGTGGGTGGAAAGGGAGGGAACAAGTAGGAATTCTAACTCTGCCCTCACTGCCCAGAGAGCTAGCCTCTGAGCCACCTGCTGTGTCTCTAGGGAAGAAATGTTGTGTCCTGGAGACAGGCGGCCACCCCTGGCTTCCATCCAGTCCCCCAGAATGAAGCCGAATGAGAAGAAGCCACAGGGAGACTCAGGACAGAGCTGAGGTTCCAGGGCACTGGCTGAGGCTGTCCGAGGTCCTGCATCCTGGGGAGATGGAATTCCCTACAGAGTCAACGCTCCAACTACCACGATCCCAGAAACAGTCAGGAAAGCATCGAACTTGCTGAACCATGACTACCGAAGCTTTGAAAATCCACAGGGAACCATTTCTTTAGAAAGGACACGGGGGCGCCCTTCTAGCCTTGGGGGATGCTGGGCTGTTTGTGTTTCTCCCCGCCCTTCCCTCACTCCGCATTTCTGCCCTTTCTTCCCATTTCTAGAGCCCCTGCCCATCATGCATTGTCCCCTTGACTATTCTGTCACAGTGGCCCTGGGTGACTGTCTTGTTTCTCATTCTCCCCACAGCCTCCCATCACATTTCACCCTGAATGGAGGCCCTGGCCAGGGACCTTGGGGCAAGGTCACAGAGGCAGGAGCCACCTCTGTCAGGCCACTGGGGTCCTGCCCAGCCCACAACCCCTCAGCCCTAGTGCAGGTCCCACAGCAGCTTCTTCCCCGTCTTAGTCCCAGCCTGGCACCCTGTCCCTCCTCATGGTCTGGATCCTGACACAGAGCCAGGGCTGCAGGGCTCCTGCGGAGGACAGCGGCAGGGGGTGGTGACTGGGCTGTGGTGGAGCCCCTGGCCCTGGGGAGGTGGTGCTGGGTCCTGGGGTGCTTAGAGATGTTTAGAGATGGCGTCTGTTCCTCGCTTCAGCGTGCAGGGTGCAGCCCTGGGGCAGGGTCCTCCATGGCTTCCTGCTTCCCCTTTCCTCTCCGCCGGGTGCCCCAGGCTGTGGGCAGGCTCCTCAGCTTCCTGGGGGCTGCAGGCTTCACTTGGGTACGAGGGTCTCCTCTCGGGGACTCTCAGGCTACCCGAGGCCCCGGGCAGTTCCCACTGACAGACAAAATGGCTGTCTCGTGAGAACCTGGTGAAGATCCTTGGAGGTCCACCCAGATGGGGGCCCTGAGAGCTAAAGCAAAGCTCCGGCGTCTGTTCCAGGTGGAATTAGCATGTGGCCCAGGTTTCTGCTGCAGGCCAGTGGACTGCTGAAACCAGAACGTCCTTCCTAAGTAGGGAGCTACATGCAGGGGCCACGGGCTCCCTCCTGGGCCTTGGCGTGCTCACAGCACCACCAGTCGGGGAGGATGATGGGGAGGCCCCTACTCCGCACGCAGCTCCTCACCTGCCCTGCAGATCTTGGTGGGTGCTGCTGTTAACTTCAGATTTCAGGGAGGACTCTGACATCCCCAGAAGCTAGAGGCTTCCTGGGTGTGCACTGGCATTGGTGGCGGAGCTGGAACTGGAGTGCCATTCTTTTGGAATCTAGAGGAGCCTTCTGTGCTTTCTTGGACCAGTGGTCCTCAACGTGGGGTGCTGGGCCACAGCAGCAAGATCCCCAGGAACTTGATGAAAGGGCAAATACCTGGGACCCACCCTTCACCTCCAGGCCTGGCCCAGCAATTTGTGTTTTGACAAAAGTCCTCAAGGGGCCCTGACAAGCACTCAAATTTAGAACCTCTGTTCTATACCATGCTACAAAAAAGCTGGAAAATAGACGAAGAGAGACGAGAACAGACACAGGGATGTGTTTTATGGAGGAAAGGAAGGCCATGAGGAGACAGAGATGGAAGGTGGACGCTGAGTGTGAACTGCAAACACCAGGCCATGCCACGCAGCCACTGACCCACCCAACCTGGCAGCATTTCTGACCCTTGTCACTGTGTGTGCTGTTCGCTGTTCCGGGCTCTGGGTGTGGCAGGAATAAGACAGATCCAACCAGAACCCTTGGCAACCTTCAGAGACACGTGTGAAATCCACAGGGCAAAAAGAAAACCTGAGTCATTTTCATACTCGCCCTCTTGGATACTGCAGGGATGAATAGTGTCCCCCAAATTCATGTCCTCCTAGAACCTGAGAATGGGACCTTACCTGCCAGTGTAATTAGAGGTGAGTAGGGTTGGAGATCATGCTGGATCCAATGAGAGCATCCTCATAAGAAACAGAAAAGGACACACAGGGAGAATATGGGAGGCTGGAGGCGGGCATGGGGTGAGGCTTCCTCAAGCCACTGGACGCCAGGGCTGCTGGAGCCCCAGAGCTGAGTGGGGCTGCTGCGGACTCCCAGAGGAGCCTCCTGGAGGAGCTAGCCCTGCCCACACCTGGATTTCAGACTCCCGGCCTCCAGGACCGGGAGAGAAGATGTTTCTGTCATTTTAAGGCGCCCAGTTAGTGGTACTTGTTACTGCGTGCAGGAAACTGACACAGGCCCCCAGAAACTGCGTTGCTGAGACGCTTACTTTCCTGGCTACCGGGAGTCATTGCGCCCACCACAGGTCTGCATTATTAATGTCTGTGACCTTGTTGATAGCTTTCCTGTCTACTTACTCTCCTTCTGAAGATTCTGAACCAATTACCCAGTTACCATCTTCAGAAAATTATGAAGCTACATCTATATACCCATGTCTATATTGATCTACGTTTATATTTACCATCCATTCATCTGTCCATCCATCCACCTATCCATCCATCATGTATCTATCTCATCTATCATCTATCGTCCATCTATCTATCCATCCATAATCTATGCATCTGTCATCTATGTATGTGTGGATGCATGCATGCATCTATTTATCTATCATCCATCCATCATCCATCTACCTATCCGTCTATCTTCCATCCATCGTCTAATGTAACATCTATCATCCATCCAAAATATATGCATGTGTGTATGCATGCATCTATCATCTATCATCCATCCATCATCCATCTATCTACCTATCTATTTATCCATTATCTATCTTCTGTCATCCATCTATCATCTATCCATCTATCTATAATTTATCATCTATCATTCATTCATCCAAACATCCATCTATCATTTATCTAATGTATCTATCATCTATCATTTATCATCCATCCATCATCCATCTATCATCTATCCATCTATCATCTATCCATCATCTATTATCTATCTATCTAGCCTATCATCTGTCATCCATCCATTACCTATCTATCTATCTATCTATCATCTATCTATCTATCTATCTATCTATCTATCTATCTATCTATCTATCTATCTATCTATCTATTTTCCACCCGTCATCTATGTACCTATCCATTCCTCATCTATCTATCTAATCATCCATCCACCTACCCACCCATCCACCTGCCTACCTACCTATCTTCTATCATCCATCCATCCATCCATCCACCCACCCACCCATCTACCCACCTGCCTACCTACCTATCCTTTTGTCATTAGAATGCATCCCACTAACCTCTCTTAACTTGGATCTGATGGGGATGTGCCTGCTGCAGAAGGAGGTAGTCTGAACGAGTAAAAAGAATCTAAAGTGTGAAGTGCTGTGTTTTTTTGTTTAAAAAAGACGGTTGTATTATCGTGAAGTCTATATATTGACACCAACTATAACACATTAACAAAAAGTAAAAGTGAACTGCATGCTGTGAGGCAGGAGTCTGGAGGGAAGGCCCTCCCACAGAAGGGAGGCCGCTTTCTCTGTGTGCCTGGTGCTGGGGGTTCAGCGTGTTTGCTGCCTGCGAATGGCGCTGCTCGTGCATTGCGTACAGGCTGTCATCTTAAGTAAGTTAAATGCCCTTTTCCTGTACTTGAATCTGAACCAGGAGTCTGTCCTCCTTCCAGATATCACAGAGGGCAGGGCCCTGCTCCTTCCCCTACTCCAGCCAGCTCCACCCTGGGGAGTCCCAGCAGTCATTCTTCCTGCATATACTGCATACCCCAGGGGTCCTCAACTCCAAGGCTCCCCACTGCATGCGGAGTAAAAGGTATGGTCCTCATGACAGATGACGAGGCCCTATGAAGGACCTGCTGCGCCTGTCCTCTCTCTGTCCGGTCCTCAGCACCCTCCTGGTCTGCTCTGCTGGGGCCACACCACAGCCCCTCCTGCCCCGGGGTCTTGGACCGCTGGTCCCACTGCAGCCTGGCCCACCACCTCACCCCATCAGGTCCTCCAGCAGAGACCACCCAGTCAGACCTCCCCTGGCAAAGGCCACCCAGCCAGGCCTCCCCTGATCTCCCCTTGGACAACAGCAACCCCTTTCCACTCCAAGCCTCATCCTGATCCCACTTTCCCTTTCTTGCAGCAAACACCACCTTCTGAAATGCAGCATCATTTACATTTGTATTACATCAAGGTTTATCATCTGGCCACTTCCATAGGCTCCTGGGGGTGTATGGGATTGAGTTTGTTTGTTAAGGGCATGTGGAAAGAATTGAGAGAATATCAGGTGCACTCAGTGAACCCTGGCTGGGTGCACAGAGCCAGGGCACTGTCACAGCCTGACCCAGGGTCTCCAAGCAGACCCATCCCTGCAGACAAGGAGTTTTCTCACCTCCCCTATTTCTGTCCCCCTCACCCTGCTCCTAAAGGGGTAGACCCAGAAGGAGGGAGCCCTGGGACTCCATCGTTCACATCGTCCCTCCCCCATCCACCTTCTTTTTCAGGTAAAGATGGATGTCTCGAAGATCCAAATTGGAATAGAAAGAAGGTGCTAATGCAATCCCACCTCCTCTGGGGGCCGCAGTATTCAATCGCACTATTGATTTCCCAACCTGAGTTTTATAAAGATTGTCTTTGTGGCTGGCAAATAGACTTGAGTCAATTACAGCCCACCGTTCCTGACACCACGCGAATGTTAATGGGAATGACGGAAGGATGTGATTTCAGACAGCAGCGTCCGCACGTGCAAATTCGAACTGGCAGGCCCCGTTCAGAGAACCTGGAATTAAGTCTCAGACCTCAGACCCCACACTCGGTCCTCGCTGAGGCTCCCCCCACCGACTGCCCAATTACATTATCTGCAACATCCCGAGGCCATCTGAGGGTCCTAAGCAGGCAGTGCCAGGAGCTTGAGCCTGTGCTCTGGGCAGGAGGAGGGGAGAGCTGGGCTGAGTGTGCAGTGGGCCTCCAGGCGGGGCAACCCTCCACAGCGCAGGTGGGCCTTTTGGAAAGCACAGTGAGGGGCACCCTGGTCTCAAACTCTGAAAGCACGGGAGTGCTTGGCTGAGCCCAAAGCCTCAGCCCCTACAATGGTTGTTCCCTTCTCCCCAAAGCAGGGGTGGGCACAACACCATCTAACCCTCTCCCCGAGCTGTCCTCCACCCAACCTCATGCCACATCTACCAGCTGCAGGGATTTCTGCCAAAAAACAGCAGCCCGTCACATGCCGCTCAGACCCAGCCCCTTCCTGCGCTGCTAGAATGAAGACCCCGTTCTATCTCTGTCTAGAGCATAAGGCAGCAAGCATTTTCTGTAATGGGTCAGGCAGTACATATTGTGGGTGGGTGGGCCATAAGGTCTCTTTCTAATTGCTCACCTGGTCCACAGCAGAGGCAAAAGCAGCCACAGACAATACGTACAGGAATAGGTATGGCTGTGTGTCAATAAAACTTTATTTACAAAATAGGCAGGGGGCCAGACTTGGCTTGAGGACTGTAGTTTGCTGACGACCACAGTCTAGGTTCTAGGGCTGTGCTGGTTCTAACTGGGCTGAGCAGTCAATCAGCATGAAATACACATAAGGCTTTGCAGTCATCACTCCCCAAAATGAACGTCAGATTTCCCATGAACAATTTTTCATATGGACTAGATGTTGAAAGAACATTTTAGATATATTGGGTTAAATAAAATATAGCACTAACATGGATGTTGCCTGTTTTACTTTTTTGAATGTGGCTCCTGAAAATTTAAGAATACAGAAGCGCTGTTATGCCATTTCTATTGGACTGTGCTGGTGGAGGCGGCCCCAAGTGGTGGGCCCTGCTGAGCTCTGGGCCCGGGGTCTCTTGAGCAGCCGGCTTCTCCTGCTCCCTGTGAATGGGCATGTGTCCTTCCCGTTGTCTGCGTGAAAGGCCTGCTGCCCGTCACTCCCAACCTCCTAGTTAATGCCCACCCTCCTTAGCCTGATGCTGCTTCCACAAGGGCCCTGGTCTGGACGCCCTGTGACCAGCACGACACGACATGCTGTGACTCCTGCTCCAAGCTCGGCACCCCTCCCTCCACCTCTCCTCCGCCTTGCCCTTGTCACCCTGTGTCTCTCCGCCCCACGGGACTCGGGGCAGCTCGGGCTTTGGGCTCCGCTAGTCTTGGCTCTTCCTTGTGTGTGCTGTGCTGGGCTCGGTGCCTGGCCAGGCAGGCTTGGGGAGTATTTGCTGAACAGATTCTGGGCTGCAGAAGAAAGCTAGGGAATAAGGTCTCATGTGCACACCCCCAAAGCCAGGCAGCCCTTTCAAGTCCTGTGAAAAACAGGTTTATTCCCGATCAGGCCTTCTTTTGAGGATTTCCATTTGTTTCTCTTAAGATGTACGTTAAGATTGAAAAATGTAATCTTTTAATGGGTGCCAATTTGGAGGAGGTCGTCACAGGATGCAAATGTCCTGAAGGACAGTTCCCCTGACTTCTGTCTCATTTTGTCATATTGTCTAGAAGAGAGATGTGATTTTTATTTCCCCCTTAGCAGCGAGGTAATTTGCGCGTGTTATTTGCTCTGTGGGCATCTCCATAACCCGTTTTGAATTTATTTCATGATGTCTCTTGAAAGCACTATGGACCTGAGACATGCTGGATCAGACTAATGAACTCCGCACTCGACCACCAGACCCTCCCCAGCCTGCCAGGCCGGTCGCCCGGGAAGGATGGATAAATATTCAAGAACGAGGAGCCTTCTGGGCCCTGGACACGTGTTCTTGAGATAATGAGACCTTAACAAAGATGTAGCTGCTCCCACGGAGTATCAGACCTGACAGTTCATCTAAGGTGAAAACCGCCAGGCTCCTCAACCGCCTCCTTGCTTGCCAGGAGCAGAAGGGCAGGGCCCAGGCACACAGCCTCCCTGTGTGCCCCACGGCAATGAGCACCACGCCCTTCATGTGGGCCTTTAAAAGGAGGCACAAAAAGATTGCCCCGGAAGCAGGTGCTGGCCCTGAGCTGTCCTCGAATTCCTTCCAGGATGGCCTCACGCTGCAGCTGCAGCTGAGACTCAGGGACACCGAAGTCCCGAGCCTCCTGGGGCTGCTCTGATGATGACCACAAGCCCGGTGGCCAAAAACATCTCAGCGCTCTGGAGGTCACTGTGCAGGAGGGGCGGCTGAAGTCAAGGTGTGGGCAGCGCTGCGTTCTCTCTGGGGGCTCCAGTCCAGAAGCCGTTCCTTGTCTTTCCAGATTCTAGAGGCCGTCTACATCCCCACTCCTGGTCCTGCCTTCATCCTCAAGCACAGCATCTTCCAATCTCTCTCTCGGATGCTATCTTTGTCTTTCTCTCTGCATCTCTTTCTTTCTCTGTCACTCTCCTACCTCCCTCTTTCTCTTCTACGACACTAGTGATGGCATTCAGGACCCACTGGATAACCCAGGATGACCTCCTCCTCTCCCCACCTCTTCCCCTCCCCTCAGGCCTGTGCCTCACCCATTCCCTTCTTGATCCCTGTCAGGTTGCAGTTCCCAGCTGAGCAGGGACACAGGGGCCCAGTCCTTGAGCCCCGTCGGGTTCCCAGGCATGCTCCATAATCTTCTCCCACCCCTCCCAGTGAAGATTCCAGTCTCTGCCAGTGACCCTGAGGGATGCTTAGCACCAACTCCCACCCTTGGCAGATGCCTCACTGTCCACCCCAGAGACTCGGCTCAGACCTGCTGCCCCTCTCGTGGTCTCAGGTGTTGTCCTGACTATGGGCACTTTCACTCATTGGAATCACACCTCATTTCTCACAGAGCCCTTACTACACAGCAAGCACAGTGCTGGAGGTGGAAGCTGTGAACACACTTCACGGATGGAGCCTACCCTCTTGTGCAACACATACACACCTGATTGAAGTCTGTATGTCTGACTTTGCGGAGGGCTCCTTGATGGACTGGGCTTTGCATAATTCATCTTGGAATCTCCAGGACAGGGACAGCACCTGGCACACAATCCTACTATGTGCAGAGCATCTGAGATGCTTTTGGAGGAATATTCTGTCCATCCACACACCCATCCATCCACCCACCTGTTCAACTCTTTATCCACCCACCCACCCATCTACCGATATGATCATTCATGCATTCATACACCCATCTATCCATCCATCATCCATCCATTATCCATATACCCACCCATTCATCTATCCATCAACCCATCCACCCATATGATCATTCATCCATCCTTTCACCTGCCCATACACTCATCCATCCACCTACCCACCCACCCACCCATCCACCCATCCATCCATCTATTTATCTATCTATCCACCCATCCACCCATCTGTCCATACATCCATACATCCAACCACCCATCTATTCATCCATCTATCTACCCACTTATTCACCCATACATCCATCCACCATCTATCATCCATCCATCCTGCATCCACCTACTCATCCATCCATCCATCCTCCATCTGTCCATCCATCTTTTTGTAGAGACAGGATCTTTCTATGCTGCACAGGCTGATTTCAAACTCCTGGCCTTAAGCCATCCTCTTGCCTTGGCCTCCCAAGGTGTTGGGATTACGAGCATGAGCCACTGCACCTGGTCCACTTATTCTTTATCCTTCCATCCAATGATCCATCCACTCATCCACTGAACCACCCACCCATCCACCCATTCGCTTATTCATCATCCATCCCCCCATCTACCCATCCCTCCGTCTACTCATCCATCTACCTATCCATTCACCCTTATACCATACACACTCGAATGTTAACTGTGCAGCAGGATTTGATATGTACATGTAATTCACTAAGGGCAGGGACCAGAGTTTATACCTGGACACTCACAGGCTTTTTAGGGCTGAGTCTGTTTTCCTCAGTCTTACCTCCTAGGGGCCCTTCCTTTAGTGGAGAAGGCCTTAGAGCTGAGATGCAGCAAAACCTGTTTGGAACCCCTCACTCCACTGATCCCAGTCCCTTCCTTACTTTCTATCCCGTATCAACAACGGGAGAACAGTGCCCCAGACTTCCCCATGTTTCCATCCCTTTTCCTCATCCTCGTTGACACCCTGGGCCCCATCCATAAGAATGGCCACAGAAGTCATGGGAATCCTCACAAACCACTTTGATTTTGCTTTTCCTGAACAGCCTCATCAGCCTCGCACTCCCCATACAAAAACAAGTGCTTTGCACTTTTTCCAGCATCCTCCTAGAGTGCTGGACAAACCTTTGGCTGTTTCCCTCCTCTTTTGGCAATGGTACCTCCAGTATTCTGTAGGGAACCACTCCTTTGTTATCTTGGTCCATTTGGTGAATGGGCTGACTTCACCCTTGGCTCCATCAGGGGACACGTGACCCTGGTCTGGCCAGTGCACAGAGGCCATGGCCTAGACCCCATGACCAGGTCAGAGGTGGACATATGACTGAGGCTGGGTCAATGACAGTCACTCCCAATATTTTCCTGGAACTATGGGGGAAGAAAACAGTCTTTCTCTTCCTACTGAACTTTAAGGACAGAAGTCAGAAGCTGTTGGGGACCAGCATGGGGGTGAGGACCTGCCTGAGCACAGAGTCAACTCAAAGGGAAGCAGCGAGAGCTTATTGGTGGTGTTGCAGAGCACCTGAGTCTAGCCATTCCTGAAATCCATATTTCCCTGCGTGTCATGTGGCAGCCATGCTGTCCAGCTACTTGGAGCTATGTTTTATTGCCTGCAATTGGAAATGCCCTGACCAGCATCTGCCTCCTGTCAGCACCACCTTTGGGGGTCATGCATTCCTCACACTCATTAGATCAGCTCCTGCTAGAAAGGGTATTAATGCTGCAGCCTGGCCAAACCACACAGCTCGAGGGTCCACACTGTCTCAGGCTGCCTCCCATGCTTGGAGCTCAGGTCCACCAGTGACCTCACGGGAGCAGAACCCGCTATTCTATTTGCTCCCAGAGCCGTGTCCTGCATAGATTTATACAATTTATTTATATTGAAATGTCACATCCCATCCTGGATCAGTCTCTCATAAACACAGCTGCCAGAAGTTATTTTCATTAAAGTCTTTTGTAGTGGAAGGTACAGGAAGATTGAGAGGGAGGACCCATTTTGCCAGGCAAAAGGAAGAGCATTTAAAGAAAAAGGTCACTCTGGCTCAGCGGCGGATTTGACTTTCAGGAAAGAGCTTCTCTCCAGGAACATTACACCCCGGATAAGTTTCTGATGGGAGTTCAGCCACCCTTCTTCAGTTTTCCTTCCACTCTTTAATACCTCTGGGCTTGAAAACAGGGGCTGAGGCATAGGCCACCTAAGTTCCAATGAAATCCACAGCCTCCACTCCTGCTGAAACGCTCAGGGGCTCCCAGTGGTGTGAGAATAAACCCTGACTTCCCTCCTGGGTGCATTCTCCCTCCGAGGCCCTCTGTGGCCTGGGCCCTCCTCCAGGCTCCCCTTCCCATCCTGCCAGTCACCAGATGGTGGACCTGCCAGGCCTTACCCTGGCCCAGGCTTGCCTTGGCACTTGTGGTGCTTGCTGTGTGGGGTGCCAGTGCTGCATCCTCCACGGGACTGGCTCCCTTTAACTCTCCAGGCCCACAGTCACATGTCTTTGGGGAAGCCTGTCCTCTCCATCCCATAGTGCTCTGAATGCCCTTCACAGGGAATTACTGCCCCGAGATGTGCCCATGACCGCTCCTTAACTTACTGCTGGAGCATGTGGGCTCCAGGAGGCCCAGGGCTATGGCAGTCACCATCCCCAAGGGTGAAGGAAGGACCTCACCTGCCGCTGGCTTGGGGCCTATGGGGCAGCCCTGAGCTTCGCCATACAGGGGTCCTCCTGGAACACCTGTCCCACTGGCTTCCCAGCGTTGTCCCAAGGACAGACTGGAGAGAGGGGCTGGAGGATGGTGCTCTGATGAAAACAGGTGGGTGCTGGTGGAAGGCACCCAGGCCTGCTGGTGGATCCTGCGTACGTTTTCCTTGCATCCTTTCCTTTCTCCCTGGATGATTCTGCAATAGCACCGAGCAGTGGGAAGCAAGAAGCGGCAAGTGGAGGGCCCAGGGGCCTGGAGCCAGCATCCCCCTAGGGCGCAGACAAGCAGGTGCAACCTTCTCTGAAGATCTGGGCTTTGATCCTACAGCAGTGAAGCTCTCAGGTTGCTTAGCCTTGGGTGTGCCATTTCACCTCTCTGACCCCAGTCTCTTCGTCCCTCCTGGGGCTGGGGGAATGCACACAGGAGGAGTTGCCCTGGACAGCAGTGGCCAGCAGGTGCTGGCAGCCTGGACAACCCAGCGCCGTCAGACTCCACAGCATGCACATGGGCCCCAGTGGTGAGCACACCCCATGACAGCCTCCAGCAGGGGCAGCTGGTTCCACAGGGCTTTGGCTGCTAAAATCTGGATTCACTGTGTGTTCTCGGGGTCACGTGCAGAAGGTTTTGTGCTTCCTTTTCCAGGCAGGTGCATCCTCTGCGGCTTCGGGGCAGCCTGGGCTAAATTTCCCCTGCCTGCACATGCATGTGTGTGTCTGTCTTCCAACAGAGGGACAAACATCCACCCATATGCATGCACCCATTTACACCTACAGCTTCCAGCTCCTCCCGCTAGATAAATACACATAACACATGTGCACACACAGCATAAAAGCTCAGCTTCCCTGGGATGACAGCCAACCTGACCTCTGGAGGAGAATAGGGCTTTTCTTCTCTTAGGGTTGGAGAATTTAAAAGATAGCAGGGACCTAACAAATTAGGAATGCTCACTCTTTTCAATATAGAAGCACTTAGCATCTCTCTGGTCTTAGAAGCCTTGGGCAACAAAGTGCTTCCAGCCTCTCAAGAGCACTTACTCTAATCTCTGCAATGATCATCTCCCTGGCTGCCCCCCTGACAGCCACGTGTGACATTTGGCAGCCTCAGACTTGGCGGGGTCCCTCCGCCTTGCAGTCTTGCTTTTAAGACGTGCATTTCCTGTTCAGAACGAGTTCCTTGCTCCTCTGCCCTTGCATTCATTCGCTCTTCCTGGCCTGCTTGTCCAGGAAACTCACCGAGGACCCAGCAGCGAGGTCAGTGGGCTGAGAGCAGGATATAGGGCACATAAAGACCCGAGTCCAGCCTGACCCCTTCCATTGCCTCCCAGGGCATAAGTGTGCATGCACGTGTGCAGGTGTGTGTGTGTGTGCGTCGCACACAAAGTCCAGGCCCTACCCAATCCTGCTGCATCACCTCCCAGGGTGTGTGTGGGGGCATGCGTGTGGGGGCACACGTGTGTGCTCACATGTGCAGCTGGTGCAGTGGGGCTGTCTGGGCGCATTATGCCAGCATCGGGTGCTGGCCACCCTCTCTGGAAACACAGGTTTGGAACTGGAAAGATCCGCCTTTGAGTCCCAAGTCACTTTCTGGCTCTATGACCTCTGGCATGTGACCCCACTTCTCTGTTCCCCAGTTTCCTCATCTGTCAAGAGGGCTCACGGGTGGTCCCTGGCTCACAGAATGGTGAGGATGGTGTGCATAGAAATGCTGCATGCAGAGCCCCAGGGTGGGCGGGACGTGCAGCGAGGGCTCTGTGAGCAGGGCCATCCCGGCCGACTGTTTCTCCACACATCTGGTTGCCCAAGACGCTCTCAGCCTTCCTGAGGGCGGGGTGGCCCCGTGTTCCCTGCCTCCCCCACCACGGTGGCTGCAGGTGCTGGCTTGACCAGCCCTGTCTTTGCCTCCATCACATTGTCCCAATTTTCTCTGATCAAGCACATCCACAGGGACCCTGGGTGCAGCTTTTGAGATGGTGGCGTCATACCCAAAGAGTACGGTCCACACAGACCGTGGTGCCAGCACTGCGTGGGCTGCCAGGGAGCAGTCGTCTGGACATACAGACTGACTGGGTGTGCAGGTGAGGGATGCTTCTCACCCTTCTCCAGGCTTTGCTCAAGACAGCACCCCCACCCCGGCAAGTGTAACCACACTCCCAGGGGAAGCAGAAGCCGGGCCCAGACTGTGCTGTCTTCGGATTCATGCCTCTTTCACCCTTTCCTGACAGTGGGCTGTGAGCAGCTTCTTGCCACTGTGGCCAGCAGATTCCCAATGCCCCACTGAGGGAAAGACCTGGTCAGCCAGGAGCTGTGTGTGGAGAGTGGCGATCTGGGGCGGAGGGGGTTCTAAGGGCTCTGCAGGGGGATGGGATCCCTCCTGGAGTCCCTAGTCCTGCCTGGGCTGGCCCTCCGGAAGCGACAGTTCTGTGGATGTGGCCTCTGTGAGCCCTAGGCCTCAGGTCCAACGTCCTCCATAGGGACTCTGAATTCAGTGGGCCTCAGCCAGCGTCAGCCATGCCATCATCCTCCCTCCTCTGTAGGGAGTCCGCCTGGGCCCACAGCTGTTTTCATGGAAGTCACAGCACTGGCGCCCGTGCACCGCCAGTGGGATTGGCTCTAGCACCAATGGCAGAAGCGGATTTCTCCGGGCTGCAGGGACGCAGCGGCCCTGGCTGTGCCGGCAGCAGCTGGTGTTCACTTAGCAGCCTTTCTTCAGGTGAATTTCAAGTTCATCTACAGGGCCGACTCCCCAGATCCAGGCGCCATGGATCTCATCGGTGCAGCCATCTCTTGTGGGGGGGGCATGGTTGCTGTTGGACAAAGTGTGGCAACAGCCACCCCACTTTTTGGCAGGGAAAATCAAGAACAGCTTGACGATGAGGGCAGGAGGCCATGGCCTTACTTGCAAGCCAGGATTAAGATGGGGCTTGCAGCTTCTGTCTGCAGTTTTGGAAAACACAGGTGGTATTTGGGCCCCAACGTCCATCTGGGTGGGGCTGGCTGGATGGTATGGGATGGCCAGGGTCAGCGTTCGGAGTCCCCAGCCATTCTTCCCCCTGGACCCCGCCCAGAACTGCAAGAACCAACCTTCCAACGCGTGACCTTAATATATAGCCGCAGGTGCCCCCTCGGTCCCGCCGCCGCGATTTTCCTGGGCTTCCTGACAACCAATATCGCTTGGCAGATTCCCAGGGTCCAGAGAATGCAGCTGTGGTTTGCTGGAGGACTGTGTACGCTCTGCATGCAGCAGCCACCAGCCTGCCTGTAGACACTCAAAGGTCGGAGATAAATCCAACGTTAGGTGACCCCCGTGTATCGGAAGACAGCTCGGCTGCCCTTGGCTGTGTGCACACCTCATCAAAAATGAATAAACATGAGCCTGCCGGGAGCACTCGTTCGCGTCCATCATCACAAAGCGCTGCTGGTGGATGCTCCAGGCCCCTCCGCCTGGGACGGGAGCCTCATGAGGGGAATTTGTCACCCACTAAGAGATCTGAGTGGGACCTCGGCTCTCCGAGAAGGGAGAAGCTGGGAAAGAAGGCACTCTGCAAATTCAAAGGCAAACCCTTGATGAGAAACTACCCTGGTCTTTGTGGGCAGCTTCCCCCTCAACCCACAGTTGCACATCCAGGCTGCTTTTGTTTTTAGCATCGCTTAACTGATGAAACGTCAAATCGTTGCATATGCCATTTCAGGAATGAGCATTAAGCGCCCTGGCCAGGCCAGAGAACAGCAGAAACAGCTGCTGAATTGAAGGGCGGGCAGCTGCCCTGGGGGCAGCTTCCTGGGTCTGGAGGCCAAGGCCGCCCCCAGCCCACAAGCATGGTGCTTGCCTTTCCGTCTGTGATGTGTGACCAAGACGTCACTATCAGCTCAACAGGCACAGCCCTTCAGGCTGTGGCACCCGGATCTGGCTGGATTGTCCTTCTCAACTCGTCCCACCTCCCTTCTGACTCAGAGCAGCCACCCGTGCCAGTGAGGCCCCCACATGGTGACATCTGCCTTGTAGCAGCTAGAGATTTTTATTTATTCAACCTCAGACGAATGGGCTGGTAGAAGTAATTTCAACTGTCAAGCTTATTTTCTGGGCCGCCTCTTTGTTCAGATATGATGACTGTTGCTAATTTCAAGAAACTTCGTTCAGTTCGTGCTGCTTTCCTCTTCCAAATAAGTGTTGAAAAGATTGGTCTAAATTGTGGACACCAAGACCCCACGTTGGAGCAAAAGATTATGGATTTCTTGGGTGTCTGCTGGTTTCTCAGCAGGCAGACCCCTGGAAGGAAGGAACTGGGGCAGGGTGTTTGAGGTGGAAGTAGTCTGGGTTCTGAGCCAACGTCCACAGATGTCACTGGAAGAATCTTGAATGAGAGAACTTTTCTGGGCTGCTCAGGCTCTATCTCTGAACACAAGCATCTCAGGGAGTAGAAGTGTTCGTGTGAGGGTCTTAGGGGCAAGACCTGCTCCTGGGTCTCTTGATGTGATGTGGGTTCTTAGCTTTCTGCATGCTGCTTTAAAACCCGACTCCTGGGCCCAGCTCCCAGCCTGGCTGATGCAGGTGGCTGCGTTTTCAGAGATCTTCAAGGAAGAATGCCGCAAAGGCTGTGGTGTTCAGCCACACAGGAGTGGGGACCAGCTCTCCCCATGCCCCAGCTGTGGTTTCTGCCCCCATCCCACTCCCAGGTCCAGGAGTCCCCTGTCCTTCTCATCCTGCTTTTGACTTAAAACAAGCAACAGGAATAAACAAGGGGCGGCTGCAATGCCTGGGCATGTGGATGTCAAGAGGCAGGTGACAGCACAGCTCCAAGAGGGTGGGCGGATGGGCCCAGGGCCTGCCCTGGACTTGCTCTCCCAGGAGGTGGATTCTAGAGGCGAGTGGTGTGACCCTGTGAGGGGAGGCATTTCCACCGGGGAGAGGCTGGGATGGCCCACGGTGCAGGGTCAGTGGAAATCACACGTGCAGGGCATCCTCTCTGGCACTGACTGAGGCCCGGTCAGCCCACACACAATGCCCCTGGACCCCTCGGCAGCTGTCACCAGGCCTGGTCTTCATGGTGCATGTCTATGGAAGGGTCCCGGTGGCACACAGACACCTCAACGTGGACCGGTGCTGGACAGAGGACAGTGTCGCTCTAAACTGCCACGGGCACAGATGCTGGCGTCAGCGGTGGGAGTGTGGAGGGCCAGGGCGACCTCGAGGGAGCTAGAAGACCCAGTGTGGGAGCGATTCGTTTACCCTGTGTTCAGTGGTGCCCAAAGCGTGCAGCCTGGACACTGGGAGCTCCTGATCTTCCCCCGACCCCGCATCTGTCAGCCCTGCCTGGTTCTGCACGTTCTTCCTCAGCACCACCAGCTCCCACCGGGAAGACAGCACAGCTTCCTCCCTGCTCTCCCTGAGTCCATGCTTCCCCTGGGCAGCCAAGATGGTCTCTTGGACACACACACCCGGTCCTGCTGTCCCGGCAGCCTCCCGACTCACTTAGGATAAAATCCAGCCCCACTGCACCTGCCCTGTTCACGTTGCTCCAGCCCCTCCGACCTACTCGGCGGCATCCCCAGCATTGGCATTTATAGGACCCTTGCCTGAAATGCCCCCGACCCAGAGCCTTCAGAATTGTTGTCTTTTACGTAGCTCTTTTTCTAGGTTTCAGCACAAACACTGCCTCCTCGGAGAGGCCTCCCAACGCTTGTCCGAAGCAACCCCTGCCCCAGCGTCACCCTCCCAGGAGCTCAGCAGCACAGGCCTCCTGCGGGTGCCACTCCTTTCCTGCATGGACTCATTTGTCGTGGGCACCATGCCCTCGATGAAAGCTCCTCTGGGACAGGGGCTTTGTCACAGAGCGTTTACGTCATCAGTCCACACACGGAGGTGTGCACACTCATGGAGCTGCCGGCCCAGGAGCCGCATTTCCATTTCTCCTCCAGTCAATGTTTTCACAACGGTTTGCTTCATGTCGACACTGCCTGCGCTGGGCAGCATTGTCACCGATACCATGGTGGAGGGGGAGGTGAGTCAGAGCCGTGGGTTCTACCCCGGGCCACTGTGTCAGTGCCTGTGGGAAGGAGGGGAGGCCCTGAAGGACGGGCAGAGTCTCAGTGGACAGAGATGGGTGCTGAGTCAGGGGCCGCTAATGGTCTTCTCCTGGACCTGCATCCCGATCCTGGGCCTGCACCACCGGCTCTACCCTGTAGGCAGACATGGAGATAGGAGGGCAGGGTGCTGTGTGAGCCTCCCCAGGGTGCTGCGGGCAACGGTACCTCCCATTTGCGTGCACAGGCGCCCTCGCCATCCCGAGTCTCACCTGGCCGGGTTCCAGGTGAGCTGCCCTGTGTTGGCCACGCGAGCAGATGGGCACAGCTTCACCTCAGACACCGTCTGTCCCTCTCTCTAATCAGCCTGGGGACTGAGTGCACTTTATGCCCTGCGAGATGTCCTTTCCTCACGCACCAGTCCTCCAGGCGCACAGCCACGGCTGGGGACTCAGGGGGCCTCTGTGTGCTCGTCCTGTGCCCCCAGCCCCCAGCTCCCATCCCTCTCAGTCTGAATCTCATTCAGGCTTCTCTTCCTGGTGCCTTTGTGCAGCTGCCCTCGCCCTCCCAAACTCGGAATGGTGAAGCCGCGCACGGAGCTGAGAACGTTGAGGACAGATTGTTTCATCATTAATTGAACAGCACAACCTGGCACTACAGTGGCGCTGACAGAGGTTGCTCTGTGCGGCTCCAGGAAGCCAATGATGGCTCCAGAAAGGGGCCCAGAGCCTACCTCTGCCACTGCCATTCCCACAGGCTCTCACCGAGCAGTCCAGCGCAGGTCCAGTTTGGAAGAACTCTGTTTTTACAACTTCCCTCAAACCACGGTCTGCCAGCATCGATCACACGCCAGGCCATGGCAGATCAGGGGGGTCAGTTGGGGTTCAAAGGGGAGGTCTATGCCTGTGCTAGGGGATGGAAGGCTGCTTCTTGGACGTAAATCCCAGAGAAACCAAGCTTGGGAAGGCAGACAGGATGCGACATTCCAACACACCTAGGGTTTCACAAATTAACCTTTTAAAAAACATGTACCCTGGAAGAATTTTAGGTCCACAGGGAGTTGCAAAGGGAGGCCCTGTGGACCGTTTGCCCAGTGCCTACAACAGTTGCATCTTACAGGACCACGGCACAATATCAAGTGAATGAGATCATTTAAATGGGGATCCACAGAAGGCGTGCCCACCCTTGGCACCTGCCAGAGACGTGGCCTGTCATACGAGCTGCATCAGTGTTTGGTGAATGATGGGCGGACGCTCAAAGATGGTCAGTCCAGACCCAAAGTGGACATGTGTGTGGTGGCTGCGACGTCTCTACAACAACTTGCCGCAAAGGTGACAAACACGAAGGATCCATGGTCCTAAGACCCTCTTTTTAATCCTGGGTTAATTGGGAAGACACATGTCAGATCATGCCCCTGACGTAGATGGCATCAACTGTAGGCCCTTCCTCCAGCTATTAAAAAAGAAGAGTTTCTTTATAGACCCAACTCTGACATGTATGAGTGTAAAAAAAAAAAAAAAAAAAAAAAAAAGTCAGAAAGCAAAGCCCACTTAAAGGGCTATCTGAGAGCACCACCTTGTTCTAACAGAGAACTTAGTTTTGGCGCGCGACGTTTTCCCTCCTGTTGTTGAGGCAGAATGATGTGCTTACTTCCACCCTCCAAGCTGAAAACACAAGACTTATGATGCAAAATCCAGCTTTCCCATCTGGCTGAGCTGGCCCTGCAGAGGTGGCCTGGTGAGAGCTTGGGGGGTGCTGGCCTCCCAGCTCCCAGGCAGGCGGAACCACGGGCTGACGGTGACAGCCACGGCCCCTCTGGCCCTTCCCAGCCAGGCGGGCGGAAGCACGGACTGATGGTGACAGCCATGGCCCTTCTGGCCCTTCCCAGGTGGAGCTTGGGGAGCAGGTGCAACATGCAAGAGGCTGCCCCACTGGGCCCGCCTGGCATGAGCCTGGCCACTATGTCCCTCCCCCCCATGCCTCCTGTTCATGCCGCCTCCCTCCATCCATGGCTTCTTTCTGGCAATGATCTTGTTAAAGCCACTAGAATTTTTTAGAATCTGCTCTTAGTAGCAATTTAGAGCAGAAAAGGATGGAGGACTCATTAGTGCTGGTCTTGAGCAGAGTCACAAACTCCAGAGGCTGCAGGACCAGGAGTCCTGGTAAGGCTGCCCGGGTGGAGCTGCCAGGACTGTGGAAACCGGGCAAAGAGGCTCCTCCACCCCTGCCGGGTGTTCCATGCGGGAGTCCAGGTATCTCCACGAAGCACCTACTTCTTCAATGTAACAACCAGGTATAAAGCAACTGCCAGCCAAACAAAACCTGGGTGGCCCAGGGTGGCTGAGGACCAGGCCTTCTGAGCCCCAAGTCAAGAGTGAGGTCCCATCCCACTCAGAGGGTCCAGACTCAGTGACTTCCATGAACCCACAGGTCCTGCCGGGAACGACCGCCCCGTCCACCGCTCTGTCTTCGAACCCACAGGTCCTGCCGGGAACGACCGCCCCGTCCACCGCTCTGTCTTCTGAGCTGCAAACACAATCCATATTCAAACAGTCAGGTGCACCCGCGTGTAACAGACTCGCCACGGCTGATGTTTGAAAATGGATACACGCAGGACTTGGGGGAAAGCAGAACCAAGAGTGAGGTGCAAGCGAGTCCCGGCGTCACCTGCCTTCAATGATTAACATTGCGAGGCATTTTACTGCTAACATTCACCGACTTCTGTCTAATATGTCTGATTTATAGAAGCACCAAAGTGAATTAATTATAGTTATTAAATGCTGTTTGTTTAATAAGAAGAGAACAGATGCCTTGCGGGCGTTTCTGTTGTAAGTGGAGGGCAGCAGGGCCACGCTCCAAGGCAGGGGAAGACAAGAAGACGGGGAGGGGCGGCCTCTGGCTCCTGGGGGGCTGCTGGGCCACCCAGAGAGGAAGGTCAGAGAAAGGAAGGTCGCCACGTTGCCTGAGGCTCAGCTGACCGCAGCCACCTGTGGGTGTTTCCATAGCTCCAGGGTGGAAGAGCGCTGGTGAGACCCCCGAGGAGCTGCCCCCTTGGGAGCGGGCATCACGGCCGGAAAAGCAGGAGTCCGGATCCCTGCTGAGTGGCTTTCCCACCACTGTGCATGGAACAGCCAAGTCAGGAACAGAGACAGGTTTGGGGGAGGGGCCAGGAGACACGGTGGGGACAGACTGAGGAAGCCAAAGGAGAAGGTGGAGCCGCTTCCTTTTCCAGAGGCTGTAGCTGCAGCCCTGCCTCTGCCCGCCCACTTCACCCAGGCCCTCACTGCAAACAGCCTGCCCTGGGCCACGGCCCAAGGCCCACCCTCCTCCTGTCTGCAAGCCTCGGACGCCTGAGGCCCACCCTCCTCCTGTCTGCAAGCTGCTGAGACCCTTCGCTCACTTGAAAGCCAGGCCGGGGCTCCAAGAAGCAGGCAGCTTCCTCCAGGCCCCACTGAGCAGACCCCTCCCCAGGTGGGGGCAGCGCAGCCCCTCTCTTCCCTGCACTTGTTCTTTCTTTTCATTTTCTTCTTTTTCTGCCTTCCCTGGTTTTAAATGAGCATTCTATGAAACTGTTTCTCTCTGTAGCAGATCAATTGTGCTTCTTTTCATAATGTTTTAGTGGTTGCCCTAGAGTTTGCAATATACACTAATCCGATGTACATGAATCCAAGTCCACTTTCAAACCCCCACGAGTGTCACGGGTGGTTCAGGACCTCACGTGGCGCGTCCCAGGCCCTCCTTCCTGTCTCTTGGGCATTGCTGTCATTGATTTCCCTTACCCATCAAATACATTCTGGGTGCTATGACCGTGAAGTTTAGTGTTAGACTGATTGGGAGCTACTATTAGAGCATGAGGTTGATTCTCACCGTGAGTTCAAGACCAGCCGCAGCAGCCTGGGGGCCTGTTAGAAATGCCCTGAGGGTGAGCTGCAGCTTCGGGGGCCACAGACGTGGGGAGATCTAAGGGTTCACTCTGAATTGTGGGGACCCTTTCTCTGCATGTCATTCCCCCCTACCCTGGTCCTCCCTGGGTTCACTAGGACAGGACAACCTCCTCCCCTTGGTCTCACCCACCAGGCCCCTGCCTGCCTCCATGTCCACCGTGGGTGTTGCTGCCTGGGAGTGGGCGGGCGGTATTTCCCCCAGCTCTGACTATCTGGTTCCTTTGTTCCTGGGTACTTGGGCTTTTGACAGCTCTGCCCCAGACCCCCAAGCCCGGGCCCCAGCTGGTGCTGGGACAGGAGGGCTCCTGGGCCAGGACATGTATGGGGTGGCGAGCCCCTGCCCAGGGCCACACTGGTACGTACGACGACCTGGGCCACCCGTCCTTTGCTCCTTGCAGGTACTTGGCCTGAGTTTTGTGCAGGGCAGGCTCCCGGGGTCCTACCCTGGACACTCATCCCACCCGAAGCCTGTAGATCAGAGCACCCCAAGTGGAAGGAAGTGTCTCTGAGGTGCCTGGGCCCCTGAGAACTCAGAGGGAACAATGACTCTGGGATTGCAGCTGTGATGGAGCCGTCTCTAATAGAGAGATCTGGAACTCGGAGGGGATGATGACTCGGGGTTGCAGACATGTTGGACCCCTCTCTAATAGAGAGATCTGGAACTCGGAGGGGATGGTGACTCGGGGGTTGCAGGTGCGATGGAGCCCTCTTTAATAGATATCTGGAACTTGGAGGGGAGGATGGCTCGGGGGTTGCAGATGCATTGCAGTCCTCTCTGATAGAGAGATCTGGAGCTTGGAGGGGATGATGACTTGGGGGTTGCAGATGCATTTGAACCCCCTCTAATAGAGAGATCTGGAAGCAGGAGCAGCCTCCAGGGGAAGCAGCAGCCAACAGCTGCAGGAAGGCTGGAGCTCCTGTGCATGGCCACGGTCCTGGGAGACTCATTAGCTTGTGAAATAATCAGCTGTGTGGGGGCCCTGTTCCCTTAATCCACTCTGCTTCCCTCCAGTAAAGGGTCATGAAGCAGGACCACAAGACACACAGTGCTGTTGACTCCTGCCGGTGATGAGCCTCTAATTCACTCCACATGTGTCCTTCCCAGGCCCGGCACCCTTATGTAGCACAAACGGGCACAGCAGTGTATTTTTAAAGGATTAGGTTATTTTACTGACATGGATTTAACACTATTGATTTTTGGCCCACCACAAATCCCATGTAGCTCCACATTTTACTACAAGGTGAATGCTGCATTTATATTCTTAAGCATTCTGCAAATATCTTCATTTTGATCGACGTCCCTTCAGCAAAGCGCAGATGTCAATGCGCAAAGCCATGGAAGGCCCATCCAACCCCTGTAGATCTTTCCAGGACAGTCCGTCTTCTCCTTCACAGTAACCTTGAATAGGGCAGGAGAAACTCTGCCTCACGATTTCCTCATTTGGGGAATTGGAAGACTACTTATCTGCTTCCGCAGAGATCCTTTAGAATGTTTTTTTGGTAAGTGAGAAAAAAGGGCAGAAGACTAATAGGTTACGCTCGGCATTACTAAGGTGCTTTGAAAATAGTCTTGTGGTTGTATCTTTATAACCCCAACCTATAGAAGTCATTCAAGGATACATCTGCGAAGTGTGCACAGATCACCATTTGAGGTTCTGTGGAAGCAACCCGTTTAGGGAGCAGAGCCTCCTTCTGCATAATTCAGAGCATGTGGGAGAATCAACCTTGTTTTGCTAGCAGCTAAGTTTGTGTCAAAAACAGATTTGCATGAGATAGGATGAGACGGAGATCTGACTCCTGAAGGGGAGGGTGCAGAGGTCTTGTCCACGCAGCCCTGGGTGGGAGGGATGATCCCTCTGGGTGGACCCTAAAGGACTCAGCATGTGTTTGGCATAAGCCCTGTCATTAGATTTGCTCAAATATTGCCAGGCATCTGCTCTGGCCCAAGAATGGCTCTAGATGCTGCGGACACCCTATGTCCACACGTAGGACTTTGAGGCGTGTCCAATGCATCCCAGGTGGGCGTTTCTGGGCGGTGGCAACATGGAGTGATGATGGTTGTGAAGGCTGCTGGCCTCCACATGCACCTGTGTCCCAAGCCTCTGCACACAGCCTAAGACTTGGGCTGGCTCTGTCCTTTCACAGCTGAGGCACAGGACTTGACCGCAGCCACACAGCGGGTTTCCTGGAGGAATGGACCCCCGCCTTTGGCATCACCTCCTATTCATGAATGCAGGGGACGATCCTGGGAGGAGAGATTTTCTGAGGTTCAGTTCGATGCAGAATGGCAGGTGACCTGGTTAGACACAGGGAAGCGCATCTACCCGCCCAGGAGAGTGGCTGCGGAGCCCAGAAGCCCCTAGGACCATGGCTAGAGAAGCCTGATGACGCACACTGACCCACGCCTCAGCCAGGGGGAGGCTGCGCCTCTCAACAGCCACACGCCTGCCCACGCTGGCCATGCACCTGTCCGTCCCGGCACGCACCTGCCCACCCCAGCATGCACCTGTCCACCCAAGCACAAACCTTTCCATCCCAGCACACACCTGCCCACCTTAGCATACACCTGCCCACCCCAGCACACACCTGCACACCCCAGCATGCGCCTGCCCACCCCAGCACGTGCTTACCCACCTCAGCATGCACCTACCCACCCCAGCACGCACCTGCCCACCCCAGCACACATTCCCAAGCAACATCCTAACTAAGAGTGCAAACCCTGCTGTGGATCCCAGCTAAGAGCATGTCAGGGAGCACGGTAGGTGGTTCATCTTCAGCCAGTCTTCAAACACCTTCACGTCATCCACACTTTCCACCAAAGCAGGGCTCAGCTCCACCAGCCCCTCTCACTCCTCCAGGGTGATGTGGCTTCTTGTGGTCTGGGTCCCTTCAGGACTGTTCACGATATCTGAAGCTGTCACCCTCGAGCCTCTCACACTCTCACAAGGTGATGTTCAGAACCATGTCCTCTCCAGGCACACGCAGCCTTGGAGCTCAGCTGCTATCAGCCACATACTTTGCCTGAGCTGTGCCGTTTACCGACTGCATGCAGGTGATACAGGTGACCCTGCAGGTGATGGGACAACCTGGTCCCTGAGGGCAGGGACTTGTGCTGGCTGACCCTGCAGCATCCCCATGCCCAGGACAGAACAGGGCCTGGCCCATGAATGAATGAATGACCCACGGAGCCTGCTTTCAGAGCTGACCAACTCATGGAACACACTGACCACCTAACAACAAAAGCCAGTGGAGCTTCTTGGCCGGTGGAGCTTCCTGGCCGGTGGGCGCTGCCTTCTGCTTCCCCTTCCTGAAGCTAGAGCCCAGCCAGAAAGTGGGCTCTCATCCCAGAGAGAGAGGGGGACACGGCGCTGGTCAAAGAGTTCCCTTGTCCTGGGACAGCCGTGCCTGGAACGATGGCCGTTTCTTTTAACTGGATCCTACTTGCCTTGTCACTCTCCAAAAGGCTGAAATGAGCGTTCTGTGTGTGTGTGTGTGTGTGTGTGTGTAAGTGTGTGTGTCAGTGTGTACTTTAAAAAACGATATTTACATACTTTGTGTTAATGAAGTAATATATCATCCACTGGAAACTACAGGGCACATACAACTTTAAAGCACAAAAATTACACTCACAATGCCATCCCTGAGAAGGACCCTTGGTAATTATTTTCAGGTGTGTGACCAGCCGTTTTCCCACGTGAAATACACACAAGCAGACATGTACACATATATGCCTGCATACATAAGTACGTGTGTGTACCTACCACACCTACACATGCTATTAATATAGTTACAAACGTAATATCCTTGTCAAGATAACAAGCAAAACTTGACTCAGATGAAGACACTGAAATTCCACCCTGGGACCCAGTGTTGCCTCCTCCCCACAGCAGCCAGCACTGGGGACTCTGCAGACGCGTTTCCATGGGCTCAGGCCCCCGTGTCCCTGTCCAGAGCGGGGCTGGCTCAGGCCCCCGTGTCCCTGTCCAGAGCGGGGCTGGCTCAGGCCCCCGTGTCCCTGTCCAGAGCGGGGCTGGCTCAGGCCCCCGTGTCCCTGTCCGGAGCAGGGCTGGCTCAGGCCCCCGTGTCCCTGTCCAGAGCGAGGCTGGGTCCGCCCGTCTCAGAGGAGCAGCTGGCCCTGCACAGCTCCTTCCCAGGCTGCAGTGTGGCCCCCAGTCTGTGCTGGTGCGTGGAAAGCTCTGCCCGCTGGTTTAACGGCCACTGGTGCTGGCCATCCTGGGCAAAGCTGACATTGGTGAGACCACACTCCCTACAGAATTCGTATCCTGCTTTGATTAACTTAATTTCATAACCATTTTATGTCATTTAACTTTCCTTTGTAAACATTTTTAGTAAGTTGTTTTTGATGCCAAACAAACCTCAGAAATGGACTAAGAGACACCTAATGAATAAAACTGTGGAATACATTACAAAAGAGCTAGGTGAAAAGTTAAAGAATCTTACACACGACTGTGTTTTGAAGATTATATTGCTTCTCATACATTGTAAATACACAACTCATCAACCATTAAAGTTTCTTTAAAATTCTTGATTTTTCTTTGGCATTATGGGAAATGAAAATGTATTTTTTTCATTTGAAAAAAATCGCCCCATGAATTAATTCCTAAGTATAACCCTTGGGAGTCTACTCAGGAAAAGTTCAATTTCAAGATTCCATGAATTTGAGTGGCTTTTCTCTAATGCCAATGGTAGGGATGTATGGAATCGGGTTTTTCTAAAGATGGTATGGAAGTATTTGTTAGAAGCATTATCAATGTCCATGCATCGTGACCTCAGACTCCTATTTTTAAGAATGTATCTAAGGAAATAATAGACAAATGCAAAAAAGATTAAAGGTGTTCATCCCCATGGTATTCATGAACTTGAAAAATTAGAGATAACTCAGCCATCCATCATAAAGGATGCTTAAATAGACGACAGTTATCTCATAATGGTGAATTCAGTCATTTAAAATGGTGATATAAATGTATAAAACAGACAGGTGTGCATGGTTACTGCTAAGCGACCAAGCCTCGTGCTGTTTAGTATGTAGGGTACGATCCCACTGCAATAAGCAAACCCACATACATAGCTACTTATACAAACGAGTAAGAGGGTGGAAGGAACTGTTCGAATGTGTCACCGTAGTTTCACGTGGATACTGGGGTTCTGTAGGATTTTTATTTTCTATTTTCTTTTCTTTTTTTTCTTTTTTTTTTTTTTTTTTGAGACGGAGTCTCGCTCTGTCGCCCAGGCTGGAGTGCAGTGGCGCAATCTCGGCTCACTGCAAGCTCCGCCTCCCAGGTTCACGCCATTCTCCTGCCTCAGCCTCCAAGTAGCTGGGACTACAGGCGCCCGCCACCACGCCCGGCTAATTTTTTTGTATTTTTTTTTAGTAGAGACGGGGTTTCACCGTGGTCTCGATCTCCTGACCTCGTGATCCGCCCGCCTCGGCCTCCCAAAGTGCTGGGATTACAAGCGTGAGCCACCGTGCCCTGCCTTCTATTTTATTTTCTTTCCAGCATTTTCAGCTTTTCCTATCACAAGTGTATATTATGTACTTTAATAAAGAGATGGTGACATTAAAAGCGCTGGCACGTGCACAGACCCCACGGCACCTGGCTCGTTCTTCCTCCTCCCCGGGACCACAGGCTGCCATCCTGGCCAAGGACATCTTCTCAATAAATGTGTAGAAGAGAAATTGTTCTTCACCACCCAGTGAAATTGTTCTTCATCACCCAGTGGGTCCATCACCCCCTCCTGCGGGACTCTCCTCTCCCCTCTGACTTTCTATCACCTCAGCAGTAGGACCATCACAGGGCTTGCCTTCCGCCCCGGAGCTGGGGCCCCTGCCTGGCACGCCCAGCCCCGATGGCTTCCCACCCTCAGCCTGAAAGACAGGATGACTGAAAATCGGGACGCCATTTTTTAAACAATTGTGTTTAACATTAAGAGAGAGAGAATCCTGAGAATGATACTAAAACCACGAAATCACTAGAAAATAAACGAGTATAGATAAAAAATAATTGGGAATTCTTAAATTTGGAGGAGAGGAGGTTGGTGCAAGTCCCCTGCAACAGGGCTGACCAGATGGCCCCCGATGGCCACCTGAGAGGTGGGGCCGCCTGCCTGAGGTCACAGGGCAACTAAATAGTGAAGCCAGAGTTCCGGTGCAGGTGTGAGTCCAACCCACACACTGCTCAGGGCGCCATGTGGCCTCCAGGTGGGGGCTGACGGCACCTAGGACCCCTGTGAAACAGGCTGCCGGTCATAAGGTGTGGGAAAGTGGCAGAAGGAAAGGAATGCCGCGACAGGCACAGGTATGCTCCTGGGAGGCCCCTGTACGCTTAACTCGGGGCTGGGACACGTGCCTTTGGGTGACCTGAGCAAAACTCAATATCCCTAGAGTTTTGGAAACGGCACAGAAGGGGCACTCCTTCCCAGAGTGTTGAGACCCTGCAATCAGAACTCACTGCCACGGCCAAGCACGACGCTAACTCCCTCACACAAGCACACCAGTGCCCTCTGTGCTGCGTGCCATGGGTTAAAACCACCTTCAGTAAAGGTTCGATGGTAGCCCTGGGTGGAAATAAATATGGGGCCACTGAAGAGCATAATTATAGAGAGAATCTGTGTGTGGAAGTGTTGATTAAAACCCCTGCTAATGTCTACACGAAATACATCTCACACCAGCAAGAGAGACGGAGCTAATTGTTAGCTCTTGGAAAAACTAACAAAATACTACTTATTTCTGAATTAGCAGCACTAAAGACCTGTAATTATTGTTACCTTTAAGTATGGAAATAAACCTTTTAAAATACAATATAAACGCAGTATATGGGTGATTGTCTATGTTGATTCTAAGATGTAGTTTTTCTAAAGCTGGGGAAGCTACTTGTTTCATGCCAGGTTATGTCCTCCTGGCTTTGCACAGGGCCTGATGTATAGTAGATGCTTAGTAAGAGGGAAGAAATGTTTAATAGAAAAGCTCCCTGGCTAATATGAAGATACACTGGTTAATGACAGTATCAGCCTCATTTACCCATGCTTCCAGATACGCAGTACATATATATCTTATGCTTACGAACTTATAGAAACATACAGCCTATTAGAGAAGGCAAACATGGCATTTATTCCACAAGTAAGTATATATGGATTGCCGCCTCTGTGCAAGACAGCACTAAGCAGTCACTGGTGAACAAAACACAGACCCTATTTTCACATAGCTGGAATCTTGAACAGTAAATGAGGTCAGCGGCGGCCAGAGCAGGGAGGGCCATGGGGAAGAGATTCTTCTGATCTCACTCCAAATGGGATGCAGAGCCATTGATGGATTTGGAGCAAAGCAGTCACATAATCTAATTTTTGGTATAAAAATATTGATGGGCCGGGCAGTGGCATGGAGGAGAATACACTGGAAGAGGCAAGAAGGAGAGGCAGGTAAGACTGGGATAGCCGGTGACTGCCCTTTTAGGAAATGTGCCAGGAGAATGGAGCTGCTGGCACAACCTGGGGTGACTCAGGGTTCCGGCACAGGCAGAAGGCCGGCATCCTCTGCAGTGAGTTTCATACGTCAGATCCCAGGCAACAGTGCCTGGAGCCAGGCCATAGCTCAGCGTGCTGAAGGTCAGACACAGGCTAACAAAAGGTCCTGCCTAGTCTTCCTTCTTTCAGGTGTCACAGCTCAGGAAATAACGAGTAAGTCTGGGAGTAAGAGATCACAGACCTGCTCACGGCCTGCCATGCTCTTCTTGCAAGCTAATCACAAACACAACCGCTTCCTGCAAGCTGCTCTAGTTTCCAAATATCCAATCTTCCGAAGTCGATACCGAGCCCTCTCTCGGCCGCACCCGCTCCCGGCAGGAGTCAAGCCTGCAAGTCTCTTCCTGCAGGAAGCAATGCATTGTCATCAGTGCCAGGCTCCTTGATTCCCTGTCTCCACTGCAGAGATGTCAGTTTTTCACTTTTGAAGAAGAGTTTCAAGACAACTGATAAGTGGTGACCTGGATGTACAACTTCCAGAATTTCAAAAATGAATTCAGTGGAGTAGCGTGCAAGGGAAGATGGTTTAAAAAGAAGTGGGGAAGATGGTTTAAAAAGAAGTGAGGAAGAAAGTGCAAAGGGTTTAGAGGAAGATCTAAGCCACACACCTGGCCTACACGGCCCCAGGCAGTGGAGCCCAGTACGCCTCTTTGAACTCTCTGCCAGACATGCTCCTCTTGATCCTGGGCTCTGGCCACAGGATGGGTGTGTGATGCGAAAGGTGAGCTGCGTGCTCGGGGGGCTCTGTGGGGCCTTCGCCCTTGATGTAGTCAGAATCTGGCAGCCATAGAAGGGGAAAGAGCCCACTGGCAGACACACATGTGCAGGTGAGGTTGAACAGGGCTGGAATTAGTCAGCTATGTGACCATCGCTGTTATCAGCTCATGCTGAAGGCAGAGAGGATACACACTCCAGGACAAACTCCTTCCCATAAAAGTACGATTCCTGCAAACCTGGAGTCAGCAATTGTAGTGCCAGACACTGTTCTAAGCACTTTGCATGTTAACACACTTGGTTTTCGTTACCACGCTGGGAGAGGTGTGGTCATTGCTATCCCCATGACACCTGCAAATACTGTGACCCAGAGTGGTGGTTTGACTTGGCTCAACATGAACCCTGGGAGTGCGCTTCAAAAACCTACCTTTACGCACTGCAGCCAAAAGCTCTTCCTGCTATTCACCTCCTGCAGTGGTTCTGATGGTAAAGGAATGATGAGATACTCTCCAACATGGGAAATGGGAAAAGGATGGGCGAGAGCAGGTTCATCATAGCGTTCACTTCCAAATCCCCACCCCATACTGTCTAGATGACAAAGTGGGGCTCCGCAGAGCTGGCCCTGTGAGGAGCTGCGGACCTGGGTGTGCCTCCAGCTCGGTTGGACGTGACGTCTGTGTGCCTTCTCCACATCACACTGCCAGCCCTCGGAGGTTAAGTGAGAAATCCTGTCTGCACAGAGGAGTGAGTCCTTATACATAATGCAAGCACAAGCAGGTTCTGATAATCACCAGCCGCAGGTGCCTCTCCAACCCAGGTTGACCCTTCTTCCTCCCTCCTGAAAGCCCTGACCTTTTCCCTGCCTCCTATTCCCACATTCCATCAGAAAGACCCAGACAATGAATTAGCATCTTGAACAAGTCTTCATCTTCCTTTTCTGTTCCCTGTGATACTCAATCGATGGTGTGGTGTGGCCAGTGCCTTCTGCACCTGTGCTCCTCTGAGGGCAATGGCAGGCAAGGGAAGTCAGAGGTGGCTGGAGCCCACACCTGCCTGCAGTGGGTCGTGCTCCTAATTGGGAAGCGTCTACTCTTCTGTCCTGGCACCCAGCAGTCAGGGTTCCTGCCGGCCAACCCATGTCCATCCCCCACTCACTCCGCAGGCCGCAGCCCCTGCAGGGTTATGCTCATGACCAGTGTGGCCTGAGACTGCCAGTCTCGGTTTGTGCTTCTGATAATGGCTGCAGTTTAACTGTCCCCTGGGGGCTGTTCTCCCTCCGACTCTGACACATTGCTGTGCTGCCCTAAGCAAACACCCGTCCATGGGCAATAGATGGGTCAGGACCTGTGACCAACTCCCCATGGTACCTACAGAGCAAGCACCCCACAGACAGAGAACACCCCTGGCTCTTCTCCACATTTGGAAAGCCAGCAGTAGCCTCCCAGATGGGGATCAGCCTGGAGGGAAGATCTTCCCCACCTATGTACCTAGAGCTCCTTGACACCTCGTGAGGAGAGAGAGAGAGAGAGAGAGAGGAGACGGGGAGAGAGAGAGAGGAGAGAGGAGATGGGGAGGGGGAGAGATAGGAGAGAGGAGAGAGGAGGGGGGAGGGGGAGAGATAGGAGAGAGGAGAGAGGGGGGAGGGGGAGAGATAGGAGAGAGGGGGGAGAGATAGGAGAGAGAGGGAGAGAGAGAGAGAGAAGAGAGAGAGAGGAGAGGGGGAGGGAGGGAGAGAGAGAGAGAGGGAGAGGAGAGAGAGAGGGAGAGAGAGGAGAGGAGAGAGAGAGGGGAGAGAGAAAGGAGAGAGAGGAGAGGGGGAGAGAGAGAGAGAGGAGAGAGGAGAGGGGGAGAGAGAGAGGAGAGAGGAGATGGGGAGGGAGGGGGAGGGAGAGGGGG
>NW_026652296.1:2578578-2645520 GCF_009828535.3 Hylobates moloch
GGGAGGGAGGGAGAGAGAGAGTATGTGTGTGTATGCTGATATGCTTTTCCTATTAGATGCTTTGACTATCATTTTGAGATACAAAGACATAAAGCACATGTTTCTGGCATTTGACAATTTCATTTTATTTCTGCAAATCACCCCTTTGGCTTTTTACAATTGTATGTGAATCATGTTTTTGGACTTCTGCTAGGACAAGTTGCACTAGGGCAAAGCGTGAGGGAGATGCCTCCAGGCAGACAGCCAGGTACCACCCGCAGGGAAGGATGTCTGCAAGGGGACTTTGGTGGCTCTGGATCCAATCACCTGGGGCATGAGACCTTGATCCTACCCAAGGCTGAGCTGCTTGGGAACCTTGGAAACCCAAGGGAACCTGCTTGGGAACAGGTGCTTGGCGCTATACTGGCTGGATGAGGCATCTCCTTCCCTGAACATTCAGGTGGATGGAGAGGACAGGCTGGGTGGGTGTCACCCACTCTCCCTCCAAGCATCCTGTGCTCAATTTTGCATAATTGTCAAGAACAACAAGAACAGCTGAAGTGAACTCACTAGACAAATGCTCTAGAGCCCACTCCCTGGAGCCTTCATTTTCCCAGGCTTCCCGAGTCACAGACAGTGTTTTAACCACACTTGCAGTTTTGAGCCAACGTGGAAGTTCAGTATTCCAGTCACTGGAATCAGAAAATGTTCTAACCAAATGTTTAAGGCTGGATTTAGCCTTAACTCCTTAGCAAAAGCTTTCCTGTGGTTATTTAATTCATAGCCCTTCCTTGAAGTGTTTCTGCAGAATTTTTAGTGCTCTTGGCCTTAATGAACTGGAGGCTGATGTGTCTGGGACTCAGGGAGGCAGGCGAGCAGCCAGGGCGCCGAAGCCTGATCCGTGTCTGTAGCCCTCACCTGACTGCAGGAGTGAGGGCAGAAGCTGCTCAGAGCCCCAGGGCATGGCCCCTTCTTTACCTTCGTCCCTCCAGGGATCCCTCACAGCAACCCCGTTCTCTCTACTTCACAATGAGCTGAGGCCCAGAGGGGGTGAACGGCTGGCCCAGGGTCACACAGGTAGAAGGTGGCAGAGCCAGGGTGAGCCCAGGTGTATCTGACACCCATGCCCATGGCTGGTGATCACTGTGCCCTGGTCCTCTGTGTGGGTCCCTTCAGAAGGGCGGCTGTCAGGTGGCAGGAACATGCCTGACCAGAGCTCTGAACAGGGATGCTGAGAAGGTGCGGGCTGAATAAACACTCATGGAAAATGGCCCAGTGTGTGAAGGCCTGGGGACCCGAGTGCCAGGAGGTTTAAACTTCAGCTGAGTTCCTGAACTGACATCCAGGCCGGGTGAAGAGGCCCCTGCTATAGGTGCGGGGTTCTTTAATGAGCTGACTTCCCACTGCGGGAATCACACTGCATGCTCGGTCCTCTGAGCTGAAAGGGGTATGATTCCAAGCCTCGTGGAAACCATGACCTGGGCTGTGAGTGACCACACAGACTGTTAGAATATGTCTCCCAAGCTCACTGCACGCTGGCACTGGGCCAGGCCCTGAACACACAATATTGCCTGTGAGTCTCAGACATGTGCACTGCAGAGCTGGAATCCAGACTGGCTGTCTGCCCTCTTACCCACCACCCTCAGGAGGAGGTGCTGTCTTTCCCTCCACCTTACAAGAGGGGGCAGGACTAACTCTGCGGTCAGATGACCTGGGTTTGAGTCATGGCTCCATCACACAGCAGGCTGTGTGATCTTGGGCAAGCTACCTCGCCACTCCGTGACTCAGTTTCCCCCTTAGTATGTGCAGGTAGTAACCACAGCACCCTCCAGAATGCAGCCTGGGCATTCCCAGAGCAGGCCCAGCTGCCTTGCCCAGCGCCATTCGCTTCCCCCATCTCAGAGCTGGAACTCGCAGTATTAAGGAGTTATTAGCAGAAACGGAATCAAGAATCGCCCAAAGACAGAGCAACAGCGTAGCCCACACTCCCGCTACACTTCAAACATTAATCAGTGTCTCATGTTTAATTAATCTCTGCTGAGTTTGCTGGGTGATGAAAGCAGAATTTTCTATCAGTAGGAAAATCACGTACGGATTCAAGGCTGCTCTATAAATTCTCCACCAGCAAATTCCTGCCAACTCTTAAAGATGCATCTCCAGTCCATCTCAAAGCATCCCTCCTCTCCTCCTCGAGGGGTGTGGCCTGGACTCCAACCTACAGATTTATTTTTTACCTGTCTTGTCATGGTGGTGGTATGCCACTCACATGACAATAGCTCCTCCCCTTCTCTAACCTCTCCTCCAATCCCCCTGAATAGCAGCAGCCCCCGTCATGGGCCCCGGAAGCCAGCACAGGTCTGGGTGGTTGGTCTACACTCGGAAAATGTGTCTACTTGCATGCTTGTCTTCTGAATCACATTCACATTTATGCACGTGCACATTCATCTCTGG
Source organism: Hylobates moloch (assembly GCF_009828535.3). NCBI lineage: Eukaryota > Metazoa > Chordata > Mammalia > Primates > Hylobatidae > Hylobates > Hylobates moloch. Next base: position 2,581,009 of record NW_026652296.1, read on the forward strand.
AGCTGGGGCCCTCATGCGACCTGAATGGCGTGGGGCCACTGTGTCCGCGGTGAGCCAGGCCGCCGAGGCACGTGACGTTGCTGCTGTGCGTGCTCTCTGAGCTGGCTTCCAGTCTCCCCAGGCAGCAAGGCTGGCCTGGGTTTCCCTGCTGATAATGTCACAAAGACCAAGAAGAGTCAACGACTTTGAGCGCACGCCTTCCTTCAGTTAGAGAGATCTTGCTATTTTCTCTGGGATTTTATATCAAAATCTACCACTAACCATCAGAAGCTGCGGAGCTTCATGGGGAAGCCAAATCTACGGCTTTCTTTTTCCCATCAGCTCTCCCAAGTGAACTATCCACTATGATAAAACAACAGAACTCCTATAAGAAAGTAATTACTTCAAAACTGAACAGAAGGCAATTATGATGAAGCAGAGCTGGGTTTGGGTTCAGCATCTGACACAGCGGCTCCAAGATGACAAAGATGGGCATTTTCATTGCGAGACAACCAGATAATTTTCTGTTCACAATGGTATTCTCACTATAAAAAGGACATAAAATAATTGGCCAGCTGACCTAAAGCCCACCAAGAAATAAAGATGCTGTTCACAGATCCAAGAGTTCCCGCAAAGCTCGAGCCTTCTGCGCCACGTTAAGAATATAAATAGCCAGAGGAAACCCAGGCTAGGGAAACAGCCTCCTTCTCTTTAAAACCGTGCAGAGTCAGGGCCCGTGTGCAGGCAAGCACGCCGCGATGTATCCCTTCCGCCCCACAATCACGTTGCACTCCGGGTCTCAGGCAAGGCTTTCATCACGTCCTTAAAGAGGTCATGTGTAGAAATTAATATCGTAAATGATTTTATTTCAGGTTAGGAACTGTAAGCATTGAACATTAGCAAGCACACCAAGGAAATGATAGAGCAGCCATCTAACACAATCGAAGCAAGAAATCAATTATTTCAATGGCACTTGCCATGCTGAGCTGCCCCGCTGGCAGAGGGAGTCAGCGTCTGCCAGTCTGACGCTTGCCTCCCACCTCCAAAGGAGGACCGATGCAGAGAATGCCCTGGAAGGCCCTGTATGAATGCTGGGTATGTAACAGCACAGACTATAATTGCACAGATTACCACCACTGAAGTAGGGGCAGGTCCTACATGATACGTCCCTGCTGTACTACATTTTCAATTCACCACCTTGCACAGACCTCAGAACCGTCGCCAGATACTGTGGGACGCCGCTTATCCCGCACACAGGCTGACGCTGCCCCTTTCTCTCCGTCATTCACTTATGCACGTGTTCATTCATTCTACCGGCAGTAATACCAGGGACTGACATTTGATGAACATGACTAGGTGGCCTTGGCTACCCTCCACATGGCGTCGTTCATTCCGTTATGACAACGCCATGAGTGACTATTGGCCTCCGTGGGTCCCTGGAACCTGAGTTGGCTTCAGTCCCCTACCCTACACTGTGTGGAGTCTGAAGTCTCACTGAGATCTTGGGGAATTTTCAGGGTGCTTCAGTTTTCAGGGTCACCGTTGCTTCTGTCCCATAACCCATCCGTCATCCATCCATCTCCCAGAGAGCACCTCTGTTCTGCACTGCATCTACCCAGATGTCGAAGTAAAACCAGAAACCAGCCGATTTTCAAAGGATTTAACTCACAATGTGGGCAGAGAGGAAGACAAGAAAGGTTTACGTGCATATTGTGCCTCAAACTGAATGACAGGTATCTTTATATTTCACCAGGTTCTTCAGCCAATACCCTGGGAACTATCAGGCCCCTTCCCATTGTTGGTCTCCAGGTCACCCGGCTGCCCTCCCAGCTCTCCTCCATCCATCATACTTCCTTCCAAAGTGTCCTCCCAGAGTTCAAAACACTTCCTGCTCTTCTTTTCATATCTCAGCAGTTCTCCTATGCTTTTAACACCTTTGCTGCATTCAAATCCATTAGGATATTCTACAAAACACAAGGGGTTCCTGGTTGCCAGGACACACTCTCCCTAGAAAGCCACAGCACAAATCTCATTTCTCCTTTAGGATTCATTCATTCAGCAATGTGGTGAGCAGGAAATACTCATTGAGGTAAGTATTTACTCAGGGCTGCCATGAGATCAGGAAGAAAGTGTGGAGGGGGCAGCACATCCATAGATCAGCACCTTATATGTGGGGCCTTCCCTCAACGATGAGTGCCCCCTCTTCCACTCGTCTATAGTGGATGCTATTCTTTTTCAGATTTTTGGCTTTCAACTTCCTAATTAGCCTCATGTCTGTGATCTCACTCCCCGACTCTTCTCCTCTCCTTTCCTTTCTTCCTTTTTTTTTTTTTTTTTTTTAGATGGAGTTTTGTTCTTGTTGCCCAGGCTGGAGCGCAGTGGCACGATCTCGGCTCACTGCAGCCTCCGCCTCCTGGTTCTGGGCTCCTTCCAGCAATTCTCCTGCCTCAGTCTCCCGAATAGCTGGGCTTTCAGGTACCCACCACCACGCCCGGCTAATTTTTGGATTTTCAGTAGAGATGGGGTTTCACCATGTTGGCCAGGCTGGTCTCGAACTCCTGACCTCAGGTGATCCGCCTGCCTCAGCCTCCCAAAGTGCTGGGATTATAGGCATGAGCCACCACGCCCGGCCATATTTTCATGTCATTTTTCTTATCATGTCACAGATGCTTTATGCTAGAAGAGAACAAAGCTAATATTTTATGCGGTTTAGATGCTTGTTAAGGGAGTATGGGAGCATGACACGTAGAAAGTAAGTAGAAGTAAAACTAAAAAATAAAAGAGAAACAAAGAGGTAAAATTCACAGAAAAGCTGACATAGGGCAGTGACAGGACAGCTTCTTGGAGTTACTGCCAAGAGCTGAGACACTGGGGTGAGAAAGAACTGCAGCTTCAGGTAAAAGCAGGTAACCAAGGCAGTTCTTAAGGGCGCCTCCAGCGTTCACACTGGGAGGTTCAGCCTCACAGATACCCTCAGAGGAGACCCAGGGTGGGCACTGAGCACCCAGATTCAGCCTCGGGGCTAGGGGTAGGGGAGGTCTCTCTGGCCGTGGGAGCAGCTATGCAGCCTGAGAGCGGTTAAACAGATCCACCCATGTGATAAACAGCAGAGTCAGACACACACGCACTAGCTTCCCAGCGCCCCTTTCCTGGGAGAGGGTGCTTGGGACCCCTGTGCTACCCTTGCAACTCTCCATGAATCATGATTATATATTTCAAAATAAAAAGTTAAGAAGCAGAAGTTGAAGGAAAACAAACAAAAGCAAAAAGCAAAGAAGGCAAAACAAAAACCCCAGACTGAGGCTCCCCTGCCTGCCCCCGAATGGACCCAGGAACCTTTGCTGGACTGGAGTCCAGGTGATCTGTGCATGCCGAGGGGTGGATCAGAACTGGCAGAGGCCGCTGTAGTCTTTGCAGGGGACCGTCAGGGGAGGTGAGTGGCCCGGCCCTGGTGCAGCTCAGGGAGGGTGAGCCCCCAGCTAGCCGCCCTCCATGCAGCCTGGCTGTAGAATCTTCCTGCAAAGCCTGGCATTCTACCGCCCCCGTGGAGGCCTCCTGGGCTTCCCTCTGGGGTTCAGGCACCTGGTGCTTCGCAGTGACAGAGCGACTCGGGAGTCTGGGGCATCAGGGGAGGGTGTGGAGCTCTGGAGCCTCCAGGCGCTGGGAGAAGAGGAGCGGGTGGGACTGGCAGCCTTGTCTCCTGCCTTCCATCCTAGGCCACAGCTGGGCTGAAAGCCCCGTGGAAGAGCAGCCAGAGCCTTGCAAAGATAGACAAAAGGCCACACTCGCTGGGCTCAGAGACGAGTAAAAGGCAGCAAGGCCGCCCGGGACAGCCCTGCGATGGAAACAGGGATTGATGTTCCATTTTAGTTGGTAAATGATAAAACGAATTATTCAAGCAAAGATCCTCATTTAAAAATCACTTGGCTTATTAATGGAACAAGAGCCCTAGCAGGTCTCTCTCTTAAAAAGAAACTTCTTTTCTCTCTTTCATTTTTAATGATTGGAGCCAAACTCTCCCAGACTAAATAGGAGCCACTTTCTGCCTTTTCACAAGGGCTCTGCTGTCGCCACATTCCATTGAGAGGCTCCGGGAGTGCTTCTTCTTATGCGATTCATGGTCTGAAGTTTAAAGAGAAGTGAATCCGAATCCGCAGAGGGTAAACTGCCTAAAAAATTCGGCAACCGCCATTAGCCCAGTTGCCAAAGGAAGGGCACGGCAAACTTTCTGTATTGGAAATGAGATGAGGAAAAAACACGGAAGAATGACCCACGGTGGACCCCCACGTGTGTGGAGCCCCCCGCATTCATCACGCGTGTGGAGCCCCCCCCGCGTTCATCACGCGTGTGGAGCCCCCCCCCGCGTTCATCACGCGTGTGGAGCCCCCCCCGCGTTCATCACACGTGTGGAGCCTCCCGCGTTCATCACGCGTGTGGTGCCCCCCGCTTTTACCAGCAGGCCCAGCCGCTGGCGTCCTGCCTGCCTTGTACTGGAGAGGACTCAGGCCTGCTGCTGTCATGGCCACGCTTTCTGGGGCTCAGGAAAATGCTCTCTGCCCCTCTGTGGAAGAGTGTGGGAATCCCCCACTGCCTCTAAATCACTTTCCAAAGCTTCGAGGCCTGTGTCCTGCCCCCTGCTCTGGAGTCTAGCAGGACCAGTCATGCGCGGGCAGGCTCTGGGAGCACAGTGGGGAGATCCTGGGGGCAGGCACGGACCAGGAAGACGTGCTTGCAGCCCTAGCGCTCAGGCAGAAGTGGGTGGCAAGTGTGTGCAAAACTGGTCAGCCCCCAGAGAATCCTCCTCCTTCTGCTCCAACCCCCAGAATTCCCAAGCAGCTTCCCTGGGATGCCCTCTCTGGTGGTGATAGCCCAGCCTCTGCTGCCCAGCCCCTGGGCCCCTGCCCACCCCTCATTCCCTTGTGCCCTGTCCTTCTCAGGGGACCATGGGGATGCCCGCAGTCAAACAGAACATGGAGGGGACAAAGAAGAGCCAGCTGAGACCCTCAAGTTCTGCCTTCAAAATGCAGGAAAAAGGCCCTCCCTCTGCCAGCCCCTCTTGGGCACAGGATGAGTGAGGGCACATCACCCGCAGCAGCCAAGTCACCATTCTCCCAGGGGCGGTGACTGGGTAGGTTATATTTGCAAAAAGCCCCAGCACCATTTCACAATCCTCAGGATGGCCATTATAAAAAAACAGACATTCACAAGTGTTGGCAAGGATTGGGAGAAAGAGGACGCCTTGAGCATCGCTGGTGGGGATGTGGAACCGTGAGGCCCCTGTGGAAAACAGCTTGGAGTTCCTTACACAATTAAACCTAGAGTTACTGCCGAGTCCAGCAATTCAACTTCTCAACAGACATCGTAAGGAACAGGAAGCAGGACCTAAAGAGAGGTCTGCACCCCACGTTCACATCACCAAAATGTGGCTGCAACCAACCCAGTGTCCACGGGCAGATGGGTGCGGAAGCAAAGTGCCGCCTCTATGCGGAATGGCAACCACTCAGACTTACAAAGGAAGGCAATTCCCACACATGCTTCGGAACATTATCATACTAAGTGAAATAAGCCGGTCACAAGAGGGCAATTATTGTAAGGTTCCATTTATGTGAGCATAGTGCAGTCAAAATCACAGAGACGGACAGTGGAACAGTGGTTGCCAGGGGCTGGCAGGAGGGGAAGCGGGAATTTTGTGTTTAATGGGGACAGAATTTTGTTTTGGGAAAATTATTTTGGGAAAAAGAATTCTGGAGGAGGATGGTGGTGATGTCCGCACAACAATGTGAATCCACTAACGCCGCAGAGCTCTGTGCTTTGAAGTGTTAAAATGAACGCTTATGTTAAGTGTAGTTTACCACAGAGGGAAAAAAGCGCCCAGCAATGGGCAGGGGCGGCCCAGGAGTGCTGGGTGCCACACACACATTGCTACGATGGGCACAGGAGGCCACAGCCAGATGCTTCCTGCAAAGTCTGCTCCAGCCCCCAACGATCCCAGGTGGGTGTCCTGCCCCGCAGCCTCTGGGCATTGTTGCTTTAAAGCTGCAGATCTATGGGTGTGGAGAACACTCGCCAGAAGTCAGGGTCACCGGTGTGGGGTGCTGTGTGGGGTGGCCGCTCTCTGCTTGAGCTGTCATGGCATTAGGCACCTACCCCGAGCTCCACGGGACTGTATCATCCTGCCTTTGTTTCACCATTCCTTCTGGGGGCTCGGAAGGTGCCGCATGTGTGTTCAGTGCATAAATGAGCCCGTCTCTGTCCACACACAGGATGGAGGGGTATGCAGAGTGAAGAGGCTCTCCCTGTCCGTGTGGCTGGGGATGGCCCATGCCCTGAGCTGCTTACAGAGCGTTACAGTTTGCAGAGCCCTTTCCTGAAATGTGCCACTCATTTAATCCTGAACAACCCACTGAGTTGGATCAGGTAAATAACAGCACCTCCCTGTTAGCGATGGAAAAACTTGGCTTTAGCCGGGTCAGAAACACTGACTTGCCATAGGTTTCACTTGCAGAGAGAAACAGAACCGGCCTGGAAAACTCATGTGGGATTGGTGGTGGTGTTTTAAAATCTGAACTGGGATTTTCCATCAGAGCCTCCTGCTATTAAACAACAGAAAGCCCTTGTGTTTCTGAGAGCAATTAGATGTCTCTGTGTTTAAAGAGCACAGTATGGACAGCTGGGAGGGAGATGGCACTCAGTGCACATTAACTGCAGGTTACATCACTGAGCACCAGCCCTGGACTGAGCTCTGTGCAGGGGCATCACATTGATGGTCTCGTCAGTTCTCACCAGAACCCCAAGAGGCAGGTGCTCCTGTCACTTCCTTTCCCAGATGAAGAAACTGGGGTGCAGGAAGGTTGTGCAACTCACACTTGCTTCCAGAAACCATGCTTTTTACCACCATAATAGATGGTTTCTGAGAAGATCTAGGCTGTCTTACATGTTTTGGAACTTGGTGATGGGTGGATGGGATGAATGGGTGGATACATTGATGGATAGGTGGACAGATAGGTGGAAGGATAGACAGATGCATGGGTGGATGGATAGGATGAATGGGTGAATAAACTGATGGATAGATGGATGAGTGGATGGTTGGATGCATGAGTGGGTGGGTGGATGGATGGATGGATAGATGAATAGATACATGGATAGATGGATGGATGAATGAATGAATGAAGAGATGGACAGATGAATGGATGGTTTGATGCATGAGTAGATGGATGGGAGGATGCATGAGTGGATGGGTGGATGGACAGATAAATGAATGAATGAAGAGATGGAAGGATGGATGAATGGATGGTGGATGGATGGGTGGATGGATGGGAGGATGCATGAGTGAATGGGTGGATGGATGGATGAATAGATAGATGGACAGATGAATGAATGAAGAGATGGATGGGTGGAGGAACGGATGGAGGATGGATGGGTGGATGGATGGGAGGATGCATGAGTAGGCGGGTGAATGGATGGATGGATGGATGGATAAATGAACAGATAGATGGATAGGTGGATGGGTGAATGAAGAGATGGATGGATGGATGGATGGAGGAATGGGAGGGTGGATGGAGGAATGGATGGGTAGATGGATGGGAGGATGGATGGGTGGGTATGTGGGTGTATGGGAGGATAAGAAGATGGACAGAGAGACAATGTAAAACCAATAGGTAAGTTGATGGATGGGTAGGTGGATGGGTGAGTGGTTGGAGAAGTGAGTGGGTGGGAGGGTGGGGAGAGGAGGAGAGGAAGAGGAAGTGGGTGGTGCACAGGGGAGTATGGATATGCAGATGGGTTATTGGGTGAGTAGAGAGATGGATGGGTGAAGGGTAAAAGGATGAATGAGTGAGTGGCTGGCTGGTGGCTTGTCAGGTAAATGGGGGAAGTGAGAGGGGAGGAAGGGTGGGTGTGTGGGGGGATGGAAAGAGAGGTGGGGAAATGGATGGATGTGAGCAGATGAGTGGGTGGAGGGTAGAGTGGGGGCTGCCTTTACAAAAGAGAGACCATCCAGCCTGGGAGAGGGAAGCCTGGCCGGCATGCCTCCAGCAGCCTTTGAGGCTCCCTGGTGTGAAGGTCATTTCCCGGAGGCCCGGCATTAATGACGCTTCCATCCTTTAATGGGGCGAGGGTCACACTTATCCTCGCACCTCTGGGTGGAGAGTTGGAAGGATCGGTGACACTGTTTTGCTGAAAAGCACAGGGCCGATTGTTCGGGGTGATACAGTGGGTATTGTATAAGTGCACAGCCCAGGAGCCACACTCCAGACAGGCAGGGCAAGGCCTCCAACTGAATTACTATTTCCAAGCAAACAAGCCCCATCCCAACATGCTCCTTCACAGCCTGCACTGAACGCATGTGCCCTGTGCTTCACTCTCCACCCCAGGAGCGTTTCTTCTGAAGGCTGCACTGGTGGAGACTCCAAACTCAAGAACTCAAGCAAGCAAACTCAGAGCCTGCCCTGGTGTGCTGTGCACATCACAGGAGCCTACACGCGTGTGTGTGCCAGCACATCCCGGATGATCTGACGTGTCAGCAGAGCCTGGCGTCATCCCGACAGCCACCTGTGCAGCCTTCGCAACGCACTGGATGGTGCTCCACTGTCAGATGGAAATAACCCGTGTTGCTCCGCCCACACCTGGCTCCTTATGGCAGCGGCTGGGTGGGGAGGCGCAGTTGCAAGGGAGGACACGCCTCCCGAGGGCTCCTTCACTTACTACCGGCCGGAGGATGCATGCCACCCTCACTGCTGTCCACCCTTCAGCCACTTCACAGTAGAGCAAAAGCTGCTATGGCAGAAGCCAGCCAACAGGGTGCTCCTCAGGAGGTGGTTCATGGAGTCTGAGTCAGAATCTCAGGGGTGCACCTGAGAATGCAGATTCCTGAGCCCCACTCTTTTTTTTTCTTTTTTAGAGATGGAGTTTTGCTTTGTCGCCCATGCTAAAGAGCAGTGGCGTGATCTCGGCTCACTGCATCCTCTCCCCCGAGGTTAAGTGATTCTTCTACTTCAGCCTCCTGAGTAGCTGGGATTACAGGCACATGCCACTACGCCCAGCTAATTTTTGTATTTTTAGTAGAGAGGGGGTTTTGCCATGTTGGCCAGGCTGGTTTCAAACCCTTGACCTCAGGTGATCTGCCCTCCTCGGCCTCCCAAAGTGGGATTACAGATGTGAGCCACTGCGCCCGGCCATGGCCCCACTTTTAAACAAAGCAACCAAGCCCCACTGAACTTGAAGCCCTGGCCCCAGTCCATGGTTTTCTTCCAAACGGGACAGCTCTGCGTCCCCAGCACTATGGTGACATGCACAGTGGACACAGACGCAAACACCTAGCAGCCATCACGGTAGGAGAGTCAGGGGCCTCCAGGGGAGCCAGGCTGTCTTATGCTTCCCCTGTGCATCCCCAGTCCCAGCTCGAACACCCCGGACACAGCGGTGCTTAGTAGGCAGAACTGCAGACCACTGGGAACCTCCGGACTTCTCCTCTGTCCTCACACATTAGAGCCTGTCTCATTCCTCGGTCAATGTCACCTCCTCAGAGAGGCCCTCCAGGCTTTCCTGGGGCACTCCCACCTCCTATCCCTGCTCACTTCCTTCTTACCCTGTGTCTCCCTTGTCAGTAACTGTGGGTTTCACCGGTCTACCTTCCCACGGGCACAGAAACGTAGCAAGGGCCCCGTTCATGCTCTACCCCCAGCCCCAGCAACTGAAGGGCTCTGGAAGGGTTTGGTGAATGAGTAACTGAACCCTGTTTTCTACCTATTTCTACCCAGTCATTTCTGTTTCAAATGGGTATCAGGGAGGATCTGAACCTGACCAAGAATTACAATCCATAAGTTGGTTCTTGCCAACACTAACTTTGGGATCCTGGAGTGTCTTGGACTCTGGGGGAATTTTAAATCATAATATAAGCTAATTTCCAACCAACCGTGACTCTTCCCACAGGCGGAGGAGGAAGGCGCTGAAGCCTCATGCAAGAGCAATGCAAAACAGGGAGCCTGGATCCCACAGCCAGGGGCCTGCAGGTGCGGCCGTGCCCTTCCCAGCAGCTGTGAGCCCCTAGCCAAGGCCCTGCCTGACCTGCCCGGCTAAGCATCCCATGTTGAGCTAAACCGCAAGCCCTGAGCCATGCAGCTTTCCACCGTGCAGAGTCCGGGGCTCTCTGACACTTCATCCTTCACTGCTGACCGTGTTCAAGAGCATCCTGGGGCCCCAGTGGCTGGTGTGAGCGGGTGCCCAGGCAGACTCTTCAAGCCCAAGTCCTACTCCCAGTTGTACCGGGTACGGCCATGAGGTCACAGTACAGAAGTGTTAGGAGGATGCAACACACGCCACACACACCCGAGGCATAACTGGCGGCTGGCAGATGCCTGGCTGGGCTGGCTGGGGATGGTGGCTGAGGTCCAAGAGGGACTGGGGTGGATGCGCCTCTGAGCACTGCTCTGCATCCTGTGGTCATGGCTGTAAGCAGCAGCACCTTCCGGGGCTGATGCTACCTCTGCCAGGCTCCCTGGGCGTCAGGCAGCAACGTGAGAGGCCTCTCACTGCCTCGGAGCCCGGGCAGAGGTGGAAAGCTGGGGCAAGGCAGTCACCTGTCCTCCGAGCCACAGGTCACGTCTCCTTGCGCTGAGTCACAAGGGACTCCCTGACTCTCACCCTCTGCCTCCTGTTCAGCTGATTCCACTTGCAGAGGCCTGAAGAACGTCTAAGGAAGAGGCCGCATGAGGCTCAGGCTCCAGGCTGCAGGGAGGACGGAAACTGGACACACCGGGCACCGAGCACCTTCCCATGGGGGCAGGGAGCCGCGTGGACAGTTTTCGGCAGGGACATGGCAGCCTAGCTTGTCTGGGGTTCCTAGATTCTTCTCCATGGCTCTGGCCACCTCTGTTAAGGCTGGAAAAACCACGGCTGCCTTAAGTGATCATTATTAACAGGTTTCCCTGTAATTGGAAGATAAACCTTCCAAGTTCGCAGCTGTCTCAAATTCATCTTTAACTTAAAAAGAAATATCGATAATTAAAGCCAACCACATGTGCCAGGGCGACAAGTGTGGAGGACAGATAACAGCCCACCATTCCTTTGATTACAGCTCATTTTTGCCTTGGGGAATTTTAATCCCTAGACCTTTGGAGTCCAGGCTCTTAATTATTTTTTTTTTTTTTAATTTCATTTCTGGCATCAGTGAGCTCTCAAAACATCCGTCTCCAGCTCTCCCTGCCGGCTGCTCCCAGGGGCTCTAGGCGGAGTCAAAGCCTTTGGCCAGAGACTTCCTGGAGGGCTCGGGCTGGGGGGCCGGGCTGGGGGCACAGAGCCACAGGGGGCTCTCTGGCCTGCACCGCCTGGCCTTCCAGTGGCCATTTCTGACCTGCTTCACAAGACAAGCACGTGCCTCCTCCCAGCCCCTCTCTGCTCTCCACGGCGCAGCTATGCAAAGCGGCAGCTGCTTTGGGGACTGCAGCTGAACCTGCGTGGCCAAGCTCCTGCCTGCCTGTGCGGATCAGAGGCAGCTCCCGCAGAGAGAGCCTGGGAAGCTTGCGAGATGCCTTGGCTGAGAGGAACTTGCTGGCACACACTCATTAAGCATTTATCAGGCCCCCACTGTATGCAGCGCACGACCAGGGATGGTGATGAGAGATGAAAGTGAAAGACGCCATCCTACCCTAAAGGAATGTGCAAGCCAGGAAAGAGAGGGGCCCATCATCCATTTCTCACGCCCCCACACACTTGTCTGTGCCCATGACGTGGCTGGTGTCCAGAGAGGACCTGGGATGCAGAGGCAGGGCTGAGGAGCGGGCCCTGTCTTCTTGGCTGCAAGCCTGTGTGTGACATCCCAAGTCAGTGAGCGTGAGTCTAGCCTGGGAGCTGCATTCAACAGACCCGCTGGGCGGGGTGCACCTGGGCCATCCCCCACAGGACCCGGAGAAACTCCAGATGCCCGGCCTGTGGGGCTGGAGGCCCTGCTGCCTGGTGGACGGCGTTCTCCTGTAGCAGCAAGGGCACCTGGGCTCCCGGCACGGCAGGAGCTCGGCTTCGTGCTCTCTGCCTTTAATGAATGTGGAGAAAATATCAGTTTGTAAAGCTAGGCTTACAAGGGCAAGCAGATGAATGAACGAATGAATGAATGAATGAGCTGGCAAACCCAAAGTGCAGTGGGGAAGCCAGCTGCAGGCAGGCGATCCCTGAAGTCGCTTTGACAGCAGTGGGGAAGCCAGCTGCAGACAGGCGATCCCTGAAGAAGTCGCTTTGACAGAGCAGTGACCAGCTGAGCACAGGGGTGGGGGTGCCCGGTTCCATGTGCAGAGCGGTGGGGGTGGCAGTGAGGAAAACCGTGGCACGGCAGGCGGCACCATCTCTACGAGAGCTCAGCACCCGTGTGTGTTTTCAGGCCGACGCAGCAGCCAGGGGTCCTGGGAAGGGGAAACTGCACATGTGAACGAGACACAAATAGTTCAGGAAGCTGCGGGCTTTGGGGCTTGGGTCTGCAGGAGGATGTCTGCGGCGATGCCAGAAGAAACCCAGCCTCCTTGGGGCTGTGTCCACGTGTCCCCACGTGGGAGAATGGCTGGGCCACAGATGTGAGGTGGGAATTCCTGGTCGGGCATGTTGGCTTTGTGCTGTGTGAGGCGGTGGGGCACAGATCCCTGAAAGGCCATGGGGAAGGCCAGGGGCCCCAGGAGGTGGCGGGCCTGCAGGGAAGGGAGGGATGAGAACAAGTCCTGGGCCTCGCTGGGGGATACCGACCCAAAAGGGAGAAAGATGAAAGGCTAGAAGCAGCCGCCTCTCACAGAACCACCCTGCCCCACCCTAGCGGGCAGGGACCCACCCTCCTCCCCATCAGAGGGATCCTGCATCAGGCCGTCTGGACGCCCCTGCATGACACCAAGTGCCTGGGCCTCATGTCGAGAGAGGGGTGCTCTGCTGTCCCAACCAGGGGGCCTCAACTCTACCAGGCACACCAAGGACCTTCCTGGGGTGCCCTCTCTGCCCGTCCACTTCCCCACTGATAAAAACAAAAAGCAGTCATGGTCGACACAAAGAGCTCTCCATGGGGGCACATCTGCTCCGCAGGGGACACTTGGCGATGTTTGGTGACCTTTTTGATTGTCACATTAGGGGCAGGGTGCTCCTGGCATCCCCGGGGGTGGAGGCGGGGAGGCTGCGGAACACCCCACAGAGCACAGAGGTCCCCATCCCAGGCAATGAGCAGAGAATGTCTCGAGCATTCACCTGTGAAGGGGGAGACCTGAGTGTTCCCTGCCGTCCCAAGGGCCTGAAGCCAGCAGGTGGGCTGGCACCTAAGTGCCACCAACACCCTGGGAAGTTCTGGTGGAACTCTGGCACAGTCAGGTTTCCAGCAGATGGTTCCCTGGTTTGCTCACCTTGAACCACTGGCCTGGTCCCCAGAGGACACACCCCTGGAACGGGTCCTCCGACCTGCCTGTGTCTAGACAGAATTTATCACGTGTGTGCCCCTCTCCTGCCGCCGCCAGAAGCCGCTGAGCTGATAGGCCTTTCTCAGCACCCACCCACCCTCCTCCAAAACATGCTTCTTCCGACTCTCTCCCCCTAAAGCTTGTCTGGTTCAGTGATCGGAGCTGAGCCAGGGTCGGGTCCGCCCCCCTACAGGATCCGGAAGAGGATTCTGAAGCCCTGATTTTCGGTGGCTCCCAAAGAACCAGGAGGCAAGGGCAGAAAACAAACATGTTTTCTAGAGTTGCTCATTCTCTGGCCTGAATTCAGTGTTTCTGAACCTTCGAGCACAATTTAAAAAATTCAGGAGGCTCTGAGTTACCATGGCTGCCTTCCTATCATTCTAAAATCTATAGGCGGGGGCGACGAGTTACACATTCCTTCATGTTCACTCAACACGAGCAACCAAGCTGTCTATGGTTCCAGGAACACCTGCTGCTGGGCTGGTGCAGGAGCAGACCTGCTGCTCACGTTAGCTAAGCCCGGGCACGAGAAAAGGCCTGACCCAGCAGAATGGACTGGCAAGGCCGCGCGCCGGCCAACTCACAGAGGAGCTTCTACCCTGTCCCTGTTGTTAAGCAGCGAACCCATCCGTCCTCTCCAACCCCTTCTGTGCCAGCCCCGCTCCCGACAACGTACTGACTTCAGGAACACGGGTGCTTCTCCTTCTGCTACTGCAAGTCACGTGCACACACACACACATTCTTGGCTTATGAGCCCAAAGTAATGCCCCCACATCAAGGCCAGACAGAAAACGCAGGTGACAGTGCAATGAGACCAGTGAAACTGGCCCCTGCAGCTCCAGGTCGTCTTTGGAGGGTGCAGAGGTTGCCTCCAGCTGATTCCCTCTGCTCTGACGCCCCATTTAAAACTGACCCCCACCCCTTGGCCTGCTCTGCCGTTCCCTGACCCAGTCGACAGTTCACTCCTGGTTACCAACTCTCCCACTGCCACCTCTAGAACGTCCCCTTCCCAAGGGCAGGGTCTTGGTCTCTTCTGTTCCCTGCTACAACCCCTGGACCCAGGACTCGGCCAGACACACGGTAAGTGCTCAAATATTGCAGGGGCTGAGTGTGCCTCGCTGTGCAGTGAATGGCCCATGCCAGCCCAGCACTCAGCAGGGGTGCTAACGTGGGTGCAGCACTTCCCGGCTGGTCAGGTCCTGTTGGATCCTCACAGCAACCCTATGAGGTAGGACGAGAAGTCAAGGTTACATGATGTGCGAATGGAAAACTCGGGCCAGGTGATAGCTCAGCTATAGACCCTGGTAGGTCACAGTCTCCTTGAGCCTTGGCATCCTTATCTGGTAAGTCCAGGTGACGTGGTACATCAGTGATGTGGTACAACAGAGGCCACAGTGGCCCTGTGCTGAAGGTGAACACGGGGTTCAGAAGATGAACCCACGACGGTAACTCTTGGGTCTGTTACAACATTAATTTTGTGAAGTGTGGAGGCTTTGAGCATCTGAACGGTGTCTGCTCATACAACCAAGTCTAAAAGCTAGCCTGAAAAACAAAATTTAAAAACCCTGTTTTTTTCCTCTTGAAAATCATGTTGTTTTCACTGCTTTGAGATTTGTTTTCATTGATCTGCTGCTATTTGTTCTCATGATAAGCAGATGATCATTATTCCCGACCCTCATGTAGCCCCTGTGTTTGTCAGGCTTCCGACTCCTACATGCGCTTTTTGGAACAAACTATCACGCAGACTGCTCAAAACTGTGGACGTCTCACATCCAAATCCGTAATAAAGATGCCAAGTGGGTTCAGCAAATGTCAGAGATTTCTGATGTCATGGAGAAAGAAAAAAAACTCCTTAAATATTTGAATGTTGAATGAATATACTAATTAAACACACAGAGAAACAAACTTGGTCAAAATGCCTCTCCCTCCCTGCTGTCGAGCGGGCAGACTAGGATCACGCCTGGGCCCAGGTACCTCTGGAGACCTCACAGACGCTCCGTGCACAGCTCGGGAGAGGTGCCTTCCTCTCGTCCCGCCCTGGTGAGTTTTGTGGGGATTCCTACACATCCTATTAGACACTTCAGCCTCAAAGGGCAACACGAGAGGCCCAGGAATCTCCCCAGCCCATGACTTGGAAACAAAAGCCCCCCTTGCTCAACTTGGGTTCTGGGCCTTATAATGTGTCTGCGATTATAATTAATCGGGCTCAGCTCACCTGCCAGTTATTCTGTGGCCCCGGCTAACTGCTCCACCTGTTTCCTGGCCTCCTATGCTGCAGGTTCTGCAGATGGTGTTGCTGGGATCAAGGGGCGTCTGGCAGGCGGTGAGGGGCTCTCCGAGCGGGTCTGTACTATCCCCCATGCCAGCGTCGGTTTCCTAGAGCTTGGACTTCCCCGACTCTTCTTCCTTCTGCAAACACGCCCTGCAGCTCTTTGTAAACCTGGCTCTGTTTTCTCCTCACCAGAGAATTCACCACTGCTTTCCCTGGGCCCCTGGGCCAGTTCTTCTGAAGTCTTTTTGCCCCTCGAAGTTGACTTTGTCTTTTCGTCTCTTTGTCCCTGTCATCAAGCTGAGGATCTCGAATCCAGAGATCCCAGGTTTGGCCACTGAGGCTCGGCCTCCTGGCTGCCTGGCCTTGGATGCCATTTGGTGGACACAGCCCTTCAGATATCCTCACTCCTGTCTGGATCACCTTCTGGGGGAGCTGGGGAAGGGAGAAAGCCAGGTTCCTTCCTGTGAGCTAAGCCTCTCTCCTGGGGTGCATCTGTGATTCCAGAGAGGGATTCAGTGACCAACAAGCCCTGACTCCATGTGTGCCCGATGCTGGGACTTGGTCATTGGATACCTTGGGTCCAACAGTCATTGCTATGGCTTTCAGGATGACTTGTGGGAAAGAACAGTAAATTGTGGGACTTATTTAGACCTCTCTCAGGAAGCTACTTAGCGACTTAGTATCTTCCTGATTCCTGAGAGGAGGTCCCCAGGTGAGCATGGCCTAGCATGATAGCTTTGGGGAACACTGACTGGATGCTTGGGTTGTGGAGTTTTATCCTTCTAGCAGCCTTCTGAGCTATGAACCATGCTCACTTCACTTCACAGATGAGGAAATGCAGCTCCAGAGAGAACAGGATACTTGCCAGAGGACACGGAGTGAGGAAACACTGGAGCCAGATTTGAACACCAGCGTCCGAGGGTGGATCCACTGTTCCTCACTCTAGGAACTGTGTCTTTCCTGTGCAGATTCTGGGTACATTTTCTGATTGCAAAAATACTTTGCTCAGTGATACACTAAAACCAGCCTTCTCCGTGGATGGCTGGTCCCCAGGGCTGTGTGGTGACGTGTCAGAATCTCCCTTAAAATCAGCTGTGATGCACTTTCCACAAATGATACTCATGTACAGGAAAGACAGCATGGCTGCTGGGTCTAGCTCTCCATGACCCTGCGGGCTCTCTTGATACGGTTTGATTAACTATACTTTTTTAGGTTTTCAATTTGCTCTTGAATTGTTTTCATTGTAATGGTATTTCTGAAGGCTTCAAGGAAGGTGTAATCTATATAAAGAAGACAATGTGAAATTAGCACCTTCAATCACTGTTCTAAATGGGAGTTGAAAGGGGGCTTCGTGATGGGGTGGGGAAAGGTAACAGACAGGAAGCTGTCACCATGCTCCCCTACGAAGGCAGCCACGGAAACCAGCAGCTGTCTGCTGATGACAGACGTCCCAGATGCTCAAAGAAAAAGCAGACGCCACGGTGTGGTGAGTGGGGTGTGGCGTGGCAGGTGGGGTAGCCAGCGGCTGGCATAGGCAGGGTCGAGATTTGAACCCAGGCCCTTCTACTCCCACCTCCACATCCTCATCTGGAAACTCCACTTCTCTGCATCCGTCTCCAACCCACACGTCTATGTCATTACTTTAAATGAAGCTTTGCCTCTAAGGCACCTCCCTGTTTGTTTCCCTGACTGTCTTAAATGACTGGTTGTGGTCCATGTTGGTAACAGGCTTATCCCACTGTCCCAAGCAGTTTCTGAGTGAGGGCTCCAGGCCTCCTGGGCCCCCATTGAGCACCCATGACTGTGAGACTTAAACTCTGCAGCCACCTCCCCTGATTCAGGTCCCCTCTAACTCAAATGCAGGGATTCTCAGCTGGGGGCGATTCTGTCCCCAGGGGACGGGGCAACGTTTGGAGATGGTCTTGGCTGTCACAACTGGGCAGGGTGGGTGCTACTGGCATCTACTGGGCAGAGGCCACGGATGCAGGTAAGTACCCCACAACGCACAGGGCAGCCCCTACAGAGAGTTATCCAATCCCAAGTGCCGAGGTCAGAAAATCCCACTCTAGTGGCATGCTGTCCCTGTCACTGATGTTTTCTGTTTGCAGAGTTTTAGGTGAGTCTTCTGTAGCAAGGGCCTGGGCCATGTGCAGCAGGAGGCTACTGTGTTGGGGCAGCTTTAGGACCCTCTGTCTCCCTGTCAGTCTCTTTGGCATGGGCCACAGTGTCTGGTCCTCAGATGCTGCAGCCAAGCTCCATCACGTCCCGACGTCAGCTTCTCAAACACCAGCCATCCAAATGTCTCACTTCTTGCACCCAGGGTATGCCTGACAGACTGACACCTCTTAACTCTCAGCAAACTACCTGCCCCAGGGAGTATATAGCAGGGGCTTTCCCCTTTCTGACGGAAGGAGGTGGCCCCTGTGCATAAAACTCAGCGGCCACCTAGGTCCTTTCCATAAGCACATTACTTCATAAACACATGAGAGTGGGGAGGAGGCGGTGGCACCTTAAATGCAGTACCTTAAATGCAGCCAACAGGAGCAGTCTGCATTTCGTAGTTACAGACGTGGAGCATCGAGACCCAGCTTCTCCTTTTGTGGCATGTACTGCTGCTGGATGACATCCCTGGCATTCAGTGAGCAGCCAACCCTTGAGTATTGATCCTATAGGAGGCCTGCCGTGATAGGGCAAGATGCAACTGTGAGGCGATCGGCACAGATTAACAACCCGCTGCTGGGACCTGCAGAGCATGCTTCCTACATGGATGGGAACACGGAGCTTTGACAGGAGCCTATTTTAATAATGATAGTTTATGCACTTCATCTGTTTTTATTTTTACATTAAACACCTATGTATATTAGGGATCTTCAGAGAGAAGCACACACACTTCATTCCAAAGAGGGTTTTCATCTGTGGCAAATTAAGTAAAATATAAAATTAACAAATGTAAATAGTATCAACAACCTGAATTAAATATCAAAGCCATCTTATGTCTCAGTGGCTATATTTTACTTCCAAAAAAGACCCTGAACTATAAACTAGCCTTGCTAGTGCAACGCCCAGCTGTTGGGTGCTTTGCTTGGAACAATATTTCCCTCTGCTGCTGATGCTCGTGTGTGCTGTATTTCTGCCAATTCATAGAAGCCAGCGATGTTCTCCCAGAGAAGGACGGTGATGAAAGCTTTGTCTGACAGATGCAGGCAGCAACAACTTTGTTACTCTGATTGACTGCATGGTATTTTAGGCAAATTAACCTGTCCAAAAAATTCTTTATTACCATGCTCATGCACAGATGGAAATATGAACTTGACAGTTCTGGGTTCTCGCTTTGCAATTAACTGAAATGTTTCAACAGACTAATGAACTTTCATCCGAGGCATGTTTGCTGTCAGCAGAGGAGACAGGCTGTTGTTGGAGAAAGAGTTACAGAATGTCAAACAGATCTTGACAGCGCGTTCTAGGAAGCAGGGCAGTACAGAAGCAAATAGCCAACACTAGCAGCCGGCCCTGACCTTGAACCGCGGTCCATTGGAGACTTTCTTTCTTACATGCAAACTCTGCCTGACGGTCAGCTTTCTACAGAAATCTCAGTTCACAATGCTCACCTTTGACTAAAGAAATACTGACGGCGCCATCTTATGTTTCACCGGAACAAATATTAACAGTGTGTTTGGAAAACAGAAACAGATGCCAACGCTTCTTTGAACACAGAGAAATCTCCACAAACCTGCAGACATGATCAAGAGCAAACAGCCTGACTTGGGATGAACCAGAGACTCAGCGAAGCTGAACCTTCCCGCGTGGAAGAAGCGCCTCTCAGCAGTCTGGGGGCACTCACTGGGTTGGTGGAGGCGCTGGGAAAATGGGCTTGACGTTCCTGTTTGATAACCGGGATGGCATGGCCAGGGAGAATGTGTCCATTTTCTACCTGATTCTTATTACAACATACAAGACCAGCCTCTGCAAACAAGTAAACAAACACAAACAAACAAACAAATATTGCTGTCCCGGGAGCCTAAAGGAAAAGATGTTGGTTTCAATTAAATGAACTACAATTAAAATAATTTAAATATCTTTGTTAATAAATTATGGAGCATGTTGGTAAGTAGCAATTTTCACCACTATTCTTCTTGCTATAGCAAGATTTGTCTCTGTCTCTATCCACTTCTTTATTTCTCCGTGTATCTCTGCCTATCTATCATGTATGTATGTATGTATGTATGTATGTATGTATGAATCGATCATCTATCATCCATCTATCTATCCATCCATCATCTATCAATCATCCATCCATCAAGCATCTATTATCTATCCATACATCATCCATCTATCTATCCATCCATTATCTATGTATCTATTATCTATCTATCATCCATCATCATCATCTATCCATCCATTATCTATCCATCTATTCATCCGTCTATCTACCTACCTACCATCTATCATCCATCCATCAACCATCTATCTACCCACCCATCCATCATCTATCTATCCATCTATCTGTCTGTCTGTCTGCCTGCCTGTCTGTCCGTCTGTCCATCTGTCCATCCATCCATCCATCCATCCATCCATCCATCCATCCATCCATCCATCCAACCATCTTTCTAAGTGGTACCCAGCACACCCTTTCTTTCTTGACCCCTCTGGGCCCTTCATCTCTGAGCTGACTCAGGAAGCCAGGGAGGACAGGCCTTGTGAGCAGCTGTGATCCCTGCCTGGCTTCCCCTGAATGCTGGGCCCATTACCAGCTGTAGTTCTCCCTTCTACCGATGTCCCAGTAGAAGCAGAACAAGCGTCATGGAGGCCCTGGTGCAGCTGTGCTTGGCTCGGATGTGCCTGGCCCTGATGCTCGGCCGTCAGGCCCCAGCACTGCCATCATCAGAGGCCCTACAGCAACCTCCCCTCCTGCTGCAAACTCTGACAAGTGAGTGCCAGCCCCTCTTCCCTGTGGTGTAGGTTCCTGAGTGCCCTCCCACCCAGGCATCTGCAACCTCTTTGTGTGGAAAACTCAGCCCCGTCCAACAGCGCTCACATGAGGATACAGATCACAACGGCTTGACACAGTCACTGCCCCAAATTGAATGCTGGACCCTGTGCTCTCTGAGAATGGAGACCAGGAGAGCCTCACACAGCCTGAACCAGACTTGAGCAGACACCGCTCTGTCCCGGAAACCAAAGCTCACTCAGCTTCGGTGTGAGGCATGGCCCGGGGCCAGCAGTGGATGGTTCACATCTACTGAAGCTCTCACTCTGTGCCAAACCCAGAGAGTTCTAATCATCATTTTGCTTTTAGGTATAGTTTAGGCAATGAAAAAAAATTATTTGCGTTTTAAAAAATAGATACTAGGGGCTTCCCACAAGTTCCAGAAATCATTTGATTGATAGTTATCCTCCTTCTAACTCCGGGAGACCACATCACATAGCAGGAAGCACAGAGGTGAAGGAGTGGGGGGCACGTGAAGGTGGAAGAGAGGTGGGGGGGAAGGGCAGCCAGGGCTGGGGCTAGTTTCGTCCAGCGAGTATCCGGTCAGGGTGACCGAACCCAGCAGACACTCCCCGATCTGCTCCTCAATAGCAGAGCATCACCTGTATCTGTGGGGTGGCAACGTCTGAGACCTGCCAAGCACATAGCAGGGTCAGGCGTGCAACTGCAGCCGGGCCAGGCCTGTTTCTTTATTCACTATTACTGGGCAGGGGCCACACCAAGACTTGCTGCTCTGGAAAGAAAGAGGGCAGTGAACTGGGGTCTCTGCTGCCGACTTCAGATCTCCTGTTGTTGAGGTATCTGTGGGAGGCACATCCCGGGCCCTGGGTGCAGCATTGTAAGCCAGCCTGCATGCTCTTCTTGGCTCCAGTTTCGGAGTCACAGAAAGAACAGAAGGCTAGAAAGTCACCCCGTTGGCCCCTGGTCTCTACCCCTCTCTGAATTCACCACTTGCTATAGAAACCTCAGTTCTCAGGCAATAAAGGGCAACACATCTGCATTGCTCACACGAGTGAATTCTCAGTTAATCGAGACAACAGGGGCCTCCATAGGGATGCTCTGAATCTCAGAGTACCCGTGACACAGCGAACTCTGAGATCCATCTGCCCAGCACGGCAGAACTCTTGCTCCGTAACCAGGACCATGCCGGGTGCTGGATGTGCTTCCAGTCATTGATTTGGGGGACTGGACGCTGGGTTCCGAGGGCTGAGCACACAGGCCGGGGTCCCATTCCCAGGCAGCAACACCAAGGTGGAAGGACCCGCTCCTGCCCCCGGGCATCTCTGCGCCACCATCAAACCAGTCTCATGAGGCCCATTTGCTTCTTTTGCTTGTCCTTTGTTGATTCATTCAGAGAAATAAGAATAAAATCCCCTCAGCCAGCTGAACGGACCCCATCTCAGCCAAGGAGACCCCAGAGAAACCTGAAAAACAAGGCTCCCAGCCAGGATGGGATGGGAGGCCAGACACCCCTCAGTGAACCCCTTTCTCATGAACATTTACCCAGGATGCTTTCCTGAGGAGGCAGCGGAAACCAGCTCCAGAAAACAAGAACCGGGCCACCTGTGCCTTTGTTGCCTTCAGCCCCCCAGCCGAGGCCAGCACCGGCCTGGTATTAGTCTGTTCTCATGGCTGCTGATAAACGCATGCCTGAGACTGGGTAATTTATAAAGAAAAAGAGGTTTAATGGACTCACAGTTCCACATGGCTGGGGAGGCCTCACAATCGTGGCGGAAGGCGAAAGGCACATCTTACATGGTGGCAAGCAAGAGAATGAGAGCCAAGTGAAAGGGGAAACCCCTCCCAAAACCATCAGATCTCGTGAAACTCACTCACTACCATGAGAACAGCATGCGAGAAACCACCTCCATGATTCAATTACCTCCCATCGGGTCCCTCCCACAACATGTGGGAATTATGGGAGCTACAATTCAAGATGAGATTTGGGTGGGGACACAGCCAAACCCTATCAGGTCTCTCCTCCCTCTTTGCAGTTTTGGGATGACAGTGCACCTGTTTCACAGGTATCCCTTTCTAAACCCTGAGCACTCTCCCTGGACCAGTTCCAGCTGGTTCTTGGAGGATTGTGCTCAGGGCATTCATGCCCCCTGCTTCACCTTTTCATGTCAGAGGCTGAAAACTTCACCCTCGGACCATGCTGTCGCCCCCAGATTTTGAACCTGTGACCCACGAAGGGACACGAAGCTCAGTTGTGCCTGTGCATTTTCTCCCTTTGTAAGTATTTATGTTCCTCCTATGACTTCTTGAAAATGGGGAATGGGGGGACATTCTCAGCCTGTGCTAGGGGCTTCACTCCCCAGCCTGTGGGACAGCTGTCTGCATCTACAATGCTTTGTGAGAAATAGAACTCTCCTCTCCAAATGTAGGGACCTCGGGAGTCTTCAGTTGACAACTCATGCCTTAACTGCCCACTGAGCACTGCCCCACGCCAGGCCCCAGGTGCTGGGGACACATCTGCAGATAGAGTGGAGTCCCTGCCCTCCCGGGGCTTAGCTTCTAACAGGAAAGACAAGCAGACACGACACAGCGTGGTAACTATGGGTTCAGACAGGCTGCATGTTCTGAAAAAACAAAGCAGGCAGCAGCACAGAGGGTGGTGGTGGGTGCAGGTGGGAGCCAAGGCTGATGAGCCTCCACAGGATGACTCTTGAGAAATGGACCAAGTGCCAGTTCTTCCAAGTCACTTGTGGGTGTTTTTCCATCCCACAGTGACAGGGACAGGCTCAGAGGCACATTTCAGGAGCTATTTGTTCCTCTATTTCCCACTGAGACACCTTCGCACTGCACCCAGTACACTCAGCCCCTCCACCTAGTGGCCCCCCATAGACCCACTGCCCGAGGACACAGGAAGGACCCCCCGATGTGCAGCGGAGACCCTGACCAGGTCCACGTGTGGGGCCAAGGCCAGGGCAGCAGTGCGTTTTCTGGCCTGCATCCCTGCAGAGTGGGAAAGTCGGCCCTGAAACCAAGAACACTTGGAGAGAACGCAAGGACCCACCTGGCTATGACCACTTTTGGGGTCCAGGAAGAGCAAGAATGGAGAGAGCCCATTGTGGTGGCCATGATGATAGCAAGCTTTGCTGACAGAAACCTTCCAGGGAGGCTGAGCTATGCTTTGCCCTAAGTAAGGTCCAGCCCTGCCCTCTTCCTCAATGCTCAGATGCCACCAGTAAGCTCTGACCCTCCCTGGAGCAGGAGAGAGTTCTATTATTTACCCCACTAACCTGCCTGGCATCGTCTCTTACTGTGGAGGAAAAAACGGCCTCCCCCAACTCCTGCAGGGTGGGCTGCTGTTTCCTGTGGCGGAAAGAAGGCGCTCTGGACTCTGTCCTCTTCTGTGGGCAATGCAGGAGTGGGAGTCTCCAGAGTCCTCCAGAGACTGATGTCCCCCAGAGTGCTGCAGGAAGGGCTTCAGATATGAGAACCCTGATGGGCACCTCTGCCCGCCCCACACAGAGGCTGGCTGATTCCCCGAGGGAAGGCAGCGCGGCAGCATCCCCAGGGCCTGGACCTGCACATGGGACCTCCCCTGTCACGGCCTTTCCGGTCAGAGATGGCAGTGCTGGTGCACCGTGTCAGGGAGGGAGTTCACCAGCTCTGCATTCTCCCTCCCCGTGCTGCTGAGCTTCTGATTCAGCTTTGTGATCTCACTGGCCTCGCACTGCTCTGTGCGGAGGGCTTTTACTCTGAGTTCCCAAGGGCAGGACGATGCAGGGGGCCTATGGCCACAAGGCGGCTCAGCAGCCACGTCCCTCGTCCCGTGGCCTTCACAGGGGCCCACTCTGCACTCTTGGCCTCTCAGGCAGGAGACAGGGCCGAAAATCCAGCCAGCAGCGAGGCTGACCCCACCGAAGGCATTTGACCAAAATCATGATAATGGCAGAGAAACTTCCACAACCTGATATTCTGTTCTATTCCCAGCTCCCTTTGTCCTCACCATCACCCAAAATCTGGAAGTGCAAGATTCAGTTACCCTGTCTTTTATACATACTGATTTCATAGAAATCATTAATTCTCCTAACTCTCGCATTCCTACATTGATAATGACAATGTCTGTGGGGAAACACAGAGCTAGCTGCAGAGACTAAAGGTAATGCCAAATCCTGAATCATCAGAGTCACAGGCAGGAAGTTTCCAACTCCCCGCTATCCATTAATTTATTTTTCTTTACAGAATATTAATGCTGGAAACTTGAAAGTCGGCAAATAAGCTGCACGTGGGCACTCTGACGCTTCAGTGATTATCTGTTTTCATCATGGGACATTGCTCACTTAAAAAATGCAAAATGGGCCAGGCACGGGGGCTCATGCCTGTCATCCTAGCACTTTGGGAGGCTGAGGTGGGTGGATCACCAGAGGTCAGGAGTTCAATACCAGTCTGGCCAACATCGTGAAACCACGTCTCTGCTAAAAATACAAAAATTAGCTGGACGTGGTGGTATACACCTATAATCCCAGATACTCGGGAGGCTGAGACAGGAGAATCACTTGAACCCAGGACGTGGAGGCTGCAGTGAGCTGAGATTATGCCACTGCACTCCAGCCTGGGTGACAGAGTGAGACTCTGTCTCAAAACAAACAAACAAACAAAAACAAAAAACAAACAAACAAACAAAGCAAAATGTATGAACACATTTCCAATGCAGAGAATTCTAACTCGGTCAGAAGAGTCATCTCCCAGCAGAGGCCTCTTCCACCGGAAGTCAGGGTCCACCTGGTTTCTGGTGTTCTGGGGTGGGTGGGATTCACTGTTTTCACATGAAACCTGGACAGCAGGGCTGAAGCAGCTCTCGCAGTGCTGGGAGGCTGGGCTGGGAGTCAGTCCTGGGAGAAAGTTGGTGCTGGGAGGCTGTCCCGCTGCCCCGTCCCGTGGATCTGAGCAGGTGGCCCTCCTCCCCATCCTCAGGGAGCCTGAAGAGCGGGCCCCCATTAGTGAGTCACCCCCTCACTGAATTTTGAGAAATGGGCTCAGCTCTGGCCACCTACAAAAACAAGAGGCTTTTCTTTTTCCCTTGCTTTTTTCTTACATTCTCTGGGGTGTTTTCTCGGACACCAACCAATTCTCCAATTCTCCAACACCCAAACTAGGTGTCCAGAATTCAATTCAATTCTGACACTAATTGCCCACATCAGCGCAGACCCCACAGATAAGGGCTGGGTCCCACTACACAACCCCCAGTGCAGGCCAGTCCCACACACTGGCCACCTGTGCCTCTGACTGACGGTTCCCAGGACTCCCTCCTCAGGCTCGGTCCGTTGCTAGAGCAGCTCCCAGAACACAATTTGCTTAAGTTTACTGAACAGACAAGTGGAGAGGACAGAGACGTGGGAGGCATAGGAGCTTCCCTGCCCTCCAGGTGCCAGCCCTCCTGCCCCTGATGAGCTCACCAGCCTGGAAGCTCTGCATCTTCCTGTTCTGGGATTTTCACAGGGTTCAGCTTCCAGCCCCAGCCCCAGCCCCTTTCTTTTCTCTTCCTGGGGTCAGAGGGTGGGGCAAAAAGTTCCCATAATCTCTAGGTCTTTCTGGTGACCAGCCCTGTCTGAGAATATACAGGGGTCTACCCTAAGTCACCTCATTAGCATAAACTCATAAGCATAGAGACACTCCTAATACTTGTGAAATCCCAGGCTCTGGGAGCTGAGCCAGGAACCTGGACAAAGACCAAGTCAATTTCTCATTCCACCACACGTCCGTCCCTTCCACCTCTCCTCTTATACACCCGCCTGCCTCTGCAGGACGAACATCTGCACCAGAGACTTAGTCACGTTGTCAATCACAAGGAACCCAAGACATACAAACATTTAAGCTGCATTTGGAAAATCAAGCACCAGCAACCACTGTGGAGAAACAAACAAGCTCCTCCCCAAAGCACCCCCCTAATTTGAGCTTCAGGATGTTGAAAACAAGCTCCAAAGAGCAAGAAGTCTGTAGAGCTGATGGCTCCACAAAGAGCTGTGGACTGCATGCCCAGCTCAAGAATCAAATTCAAGGGCTCAAGTAGAAAGCAGTGAAGGGAGTCACAGCCAATGACGTCCCCACATCGTCCCTCTACTTCTTTTACCTTCTTGAAATTAATTATTTCCCTAGTGGTTTAGGTATCCAGTTCACTAGATCTTTTTTTTTCTTTTGAAGCCTTTTTTCCCAGATTTTGTTTTTTGGAACCACATCCTAGCTTCTGCACACAGATGGACAGTTTATAGATGACTAACACCACTGTGGAGGTGATAGGAAGAAAAGCATACTCCACACGGAGACAAGCATGTGTCTAGGGCGATATTAGGAGGCGAGAAGATTGTTACCCGGCACTAGAGGTTCCTCCACTGACTGACCTAGGCACACGGCCCTGGGCCAGATCTGGCAAGAACTTTTGAGCCACTTGGAGATGAGCTACTTCGGAAACTCAGAATGAAGCCTCCCAGCTTGCTCTGCCTGGAAGGCAGCAGCTGTGTCTTTCTGGTCTTTAAACGACTTTAAAGTGTGTTTGTTTTCTGAAGCACTTGGGTAAAGACTAGGGGCTGTCAAGGGGACAGAGAGTATGAAATGAAGAGGGAGCAGGAGCAGAAGAAAAGCTCCTGTTTTTTTCCGAGAAAACTCATGGAGGTGAGAAAAGATGAAGAGATGAGGCAAACACTGCTCTCGGCAGGGGCAGGAGAAGCCTCACACTCCAAGCTTGTCTCCCTGGGCAAGCAGGGACCTCTAATTCACACCTTTATCTGCCCTCCTGGAGGTGTGGCCGGCTGTTCATGGTCATTTTCTGCTTTGTACACAAAACAGAGATGATGGAAGAATGCCCCTGAGGAGCTGAGTTCCCTGTAGTAGAAATTAGGCAGAGAAATGGCCAAAGACCAAAGAGACCAATGAGGAGAATGCAGAGGTGTGCAATCCCTACCTCACACCAAATGCCAAAACAAAGCCCTGTGGGTGACAGGCCTAAATGCAGCATGCAAAACCATCACATTAGGAGAAACTAGGAGGCTGTTTCCAACTCAGTGGCTAAGAGGCTGTTTTCAACTCAGTAGCTAAGGACAGAGTCCTTAAATTAGACCCTAGAGTCTAAGCTGTAACATTGGAATGAAGGACTTTTCATTTGGGAAAGTCCATAATTGGCCATGGTTACATCCCCACTCTGGGCCTGAGCAGGAAGGATGGTCTTAACAAATCCTATGGCAAAGTCAGGTGTGATGGAAAAGTGACCATGTGGACAGCTGTCCCTGGTTAGGTAAGTGTGAGTCCAAACACAGCATGAATATGGCACCCTCGTTAACATGGGATGAGAGGCACAGCTGCTGACAAGGAGGAATGCCCACAGCATCCTATTATGAGAAAAAGGCAAGTCCACCCAAAATACGTCAGGCTTCAAAAATAGACAAAACTACCAGGAAGAGAGGTTGATTATTGGTTACAAATATACAGTTTGACAGAAGAAATAAAACCTAGTGTTTGACAGGTCAGTAGGGTAACTACAGGTTATAATGATCTATTGTATATTTTGAAGTAGCTAAAAGAGAATAATTTGAATGTTTCCAGCATAAAGAAATGATATTTAAGGTGATGGAATATCCAATTACACTGATTTCATCTTTACAAATTATATGAGTATATTAAATTATCACAAGTACTTGAAAATATGCATATTTTTATGACTCGAAAAAAATTTTTAAATTCCATAATTGTACTAGATTGGAGACTTGCTATCTGGCAAAATCAACAATTTGTGTAATATCCAAGAAACCTTTTCAAAACCACAAGAAAAACGCATGAGCCGAAGATGTCACAAGGATGGTGACACAGAAGGTGACTTGCCCGTATCCTCCCACACAACAAGAAGTTTTTGCCCATCCACAGTCACAAGTCTCTCTGCAGAAGCCTCCAGATTCAGGCAGGAGTTCGTGAAGCCCTGGTGGAGCCCGAGACGTGGGACGGTCATTTTGAGAGCTCAGACCCACATGCAGGTTGCTGATCCGTCCTACTGAGCTTGCTTCCAGGTTCAAACCTGGAAACAGCCCTGTCCCCCAAGCGGCTTGGCTGCAGCCTCATTTGGCCTGAGCCTGCAATCAAGACATTTGCCAAGAAGTCCAGGAGGAGTCGCTCATGCTAGTGGGTTGGCAGAAAAGCTCTTGTGACCTCTCTGACATGAGTCTTGGCAGTGAACCCAAATGTGGCCCAGAGGTGCAGCTCCAGCCCCACTCAGCTGAGGTCCCAGCTAAGAGCTGCTCACACAGGAACCCAGAGGGAGCCTTGTCCACATCCCGCAGACTGGGAGTCTGAGCCTCCCTGTCAGGCTCAGCAATCTGGGATCACCAACCTCATCCCATGGCAGGTCCTCAGGGATTGACTTGGTCTTTGTCCAGGTTCCTGGCTCAGCTCCCAGAGCCCTGGGATTTCGCAAGTGTTAGAAGCATCTCTATGCTTATGAGTTTATGCTAATGAGGTGACTTAGGGTGGACCCCTGTATATTCTCAGATGGGACTGGTCACCAGAAAGACCTAGAGATTATGGGAACTTTTTGCCCCACCCTCTGATCCCCAGGGAGAGGAAGGAAAGGGGCTGGGGCTGGGGCTGAAAGCTCTGGCCCCACTCACTACAGTTGGGGACTATCCCAACCTGCTGGGAGATGTGCACCCTCTGAGCCAATGAGACCAGGCTCTCCAGCCTCCACCCCACCGCAGAGCCTGAGGGGGCCCAGTCTCAGCTGCAGCCCCTCTTGCTGCAGGCAGGGATCCATTGTGCCTGTGCAGAGACCTGCTGGGAGGCATGGCCGTCTGGGCCACCAGACGGTCTTCTGGATTCTGAGCCCTGGCCAGCATTTCTACACAGCCCCAGCACGCTTACTGGGTCTTCTGCAGGTCCACTCTGGAGCCCTCAAGAGCCTCATGGCCAACCTGGACTTATAGCATCCTCTAGTGCTGAGATGGCTGCAGGGGTCACAGGCTCAGGAAATGGATTCGTATCTGAAGGACAGGCACAAGCAAACCCGACTGCAAAGACTAAAATAGACACCTAATCCCTCAACACGGACACTGTCACGTGTCCACAGGCATCAAGAACACTTGGAGAAATACAACCTCACCCAACAGAAAAAATCCTGCCAGCAAGGAGGCAGGGAAAGAGGAGCCTTCATATGCTGCTACAGGGAACATGAGGTAGAACCGCCGCCTTGGGGACAGCATGGAGGCTCCTCAGAGTCTACAAATGGAACTGCCCTATGACCCAGCAACCCCACTGCTGGGCAGTCATCCTAAAGGAAGGAAAGCAGGTGTCTCAAGGAGATAGCTACACTCCCAAGTTTTTTGCAGCTGCATTTGTAACAGCTAAGAGATGGAATCAACTTTGGTGTCCATCAATGGACAAATAGATAAAGACAATGTAGTTCATGTACACAGTGGAATAGTATTCAGCCATAAAAAAGAATGAAATTCTGTCATTTGCAGCAACATGGATGGAACTGGAGGTCATTTTATGTAAAATAAGCGAAACACTGAAAGACAAACACCACGCGTTCTCAGTCCCATGTGGGAGCTAAAATGATGGACCTCATGGAGGCATAGGGTAGAATGGTGAATGCCAGACCCTGGGTAAGTGGAGTGTGTCTGGGGGGTTGAGAGGGATAAAGAGAGGTTGGTTCATGGGTACAAACATCAAGTGAGACAAAAAGAATAAGTTCTAGTGTTTGATAGTATAGTAGGGTTACTATAGTTAACCATCATTTATTGTATGTTTCAAAATAGCCAGAAGGAATTATGATGTTCCCAACGCTAAGAAAAGATAAATGTTTGAGGTGATGAGTACCCCAATGATCCTGGTTTGATCACCGCACACTGTATACATGTATCAAAACATCACATGTGTCCCCAAAATATGTACAATATATTAATGGGAAAGAAAAAAATAGAAGAAAAACACAGGGAAAACAAATTTTAAATGGCAAAGGATATGAGTGGAAAATTTGCAGACAAGCTCACTCAAATGGCAATCAAGTGCATGCCGAGATATACATGTGCAGAGCTGCTGTAAAGACAGGCCACACACACCCACTGGATTAGGGAAGACACGAGGTGACCAAGCGTGGCCGCCTGCTGCCTGGTTCAGGCTCAGCCAACAGAGAATTAGGAGCACGCGGCATCTCCTGGAATTTCCCCGTGGAAATTGCTGCGCGTCGTGTGCTGGGTCTTCACCTTCTCTCCAAGAGATCACTCCCTCAGGGGAGGGCCACCCCACGGCACTTCTTTTGGAATTTGTTTCAACTTGGGAAGGAGCTGCCGAAAGTACTCTATAAACAAACACACACTAGAAAGAAAAAAAAAACCCTCTGCAGATCTAGGCAGCCCTGGACAGAGGCCACTCCACTGCACGAGGCCAGCGCTTGTCGCAAAATCACAGGAAAAGCACTGAGCAAAGGCTGCCTGGTGGAGCACAAACTGGAGGGGATTCTGCCACAGGAAAAATGAAGTCCTCTCCGTGGTCATTTTCTGGCCATCACAGCAGCATGCACCAGTGATCCCATCACAAGCAACGGGAACATGTCCATGTGTTTGGTTTTACAATGATGATTCAGAGAGACATACTGAGATGTCCTTCCTATAATGGCTTGATTGCACTAATGTTATACCACATTCGTATGCCCTAAACACATGATGCTTGAGGGGGTCCCTGTAGCCCCAAAACCTGAGAAGGAAAACTGGCCTGTGATTCAGCAAAAGATGGAGGAGCTGGGCACTGAGCTCAGGGTCTTGTGCTTGCCCACCAGCCCTCCCGGAGACGTGAGGCTGAAACAGCCTAGCCTCAACGGGGCGGTCTTGATGCAGGTGCCACAGAGCAAATACAGCAGTGTTGGCCAAGGCCCCAGCTGCCAGCCTGGCTCTGCATACGGAAGGTGGACATCTGCTCTGTGATCTAGGAGGTCATGCTCACCACCCCGCATTTGGCTGATCACATGACAGCTTCATTGGCAAATACCGCCAGATACCCGTGGCAGTGATGCCTGCAGCCTGCCGACCACCACCACCAGCCACAGAGCAATGAGGAAGTGCAGGTGGTGGGCCAGTGACCAGGAGAGCAGAGTGTCCATCATGCAGAACTTTCCGAACAAAACCAGGAGAGCAGTGCGAGCTGCGGTGGACCACAGTCTTAGCTGCATTGAGCACGCCTATGCCATAAAGCAAAATTGAGAGGATCAAGTAGAAAGAACAAGTGCAGTCCTAAATGTCCAGTGGGGCAGAGTCGTCCATTACCAGGCATGAGTCCTGGAGACCTGGAGAACTGTCCAGGGTGCTGACGACTCTAGGCTGCAGGGCCAGGTGCAGCTGGACGCGTGCTGGGGTCGTAGTAGTTCCACTTGGACAAGGATGCTTTGTGGGCTGTCTCTTCATAGACTCTTCTCCTTTGTTCTCAGAATGATAGAATGATAGCTGCAACTTATCTTTGACTGGACCCATTTGGTAAATTTACTAAGACTTTCTAGAAAACATCAAGATATTTCCCTGCCAACCTGCGTGGCTTAGAAATAAATTTGCTCTCAGCCAAATTATGCATGCTGGTTGGACTGGTTAATCAAGCGTTATGACAAGCAGACGCATCTAGGCTAGAACCCCATGGCGGGTGTGGCTTCACCTTGTCCTGCAGCCCAGGATCTGCCCAGAAACACAGGACACACACTGGGGGCTGGGGGCGAGGGGAGAAAGATGGAAGGGGGGAGATGCAGAGAGGGGACAGGCTCAGCTGTAAACTGGTAGAGTGTGAAATCTAACAAGGGCAGGGTTCTAGGAATGTGGATGAGGGAGAGGAGAGGAGGAGGCCTCAGGTGTAGACCCAAGTGTTGGGGTTGAG
The DNA here is from genome assembly GCF_009828535.3 of Hylobates moloch. Taxonomy (NCBI): domain Eukaryota; kingdom Metazoa; phylum Chordata; class Mammalia; order Primates; family Hylobatidae; genus Hylobates; species Hylobates moloch. The sequence continues at coordinate 2,613,512 of NW_026652296.1, forward strand.
AGGGTAGGGAGACCCCGCCCTGTGAGACACGGGCAGAGCCTGGCAGGCTCAGGTTCCAAACTGTCCATACAACAAAAGCATCAAACCAGCCTCCTTTCCGTCTTTGCCTACCAAGGACAGCCGCTTCCTATTCCTGCAGAGACCTTCCCAAGGCAACCTTTGTATTACCCAACGACAACTTGGGCAGGAGCTGGACCAGTCTCTGAGGGCAGCCTGGCCCAGGTAAAGACAACCCTGGCCCTGGCGGGTCATGGGTCTTTGTCTCCAGCTCGATGAAGCTGATTCCTCCTTGCCTGGGACCTCTTAGATGCTATCGCAAGTCCACGCAGGTGTTGGAAAAACTCCTTAAAAAGAGATGCTTTTTTCCCCCCAATCTTATTACATCGTTGCCTGTTTTGCAGCTGCCAACCATTTCAGCCTCATGTTCCCTCTTTCTGCACTAATGTGTTGGGTTTTCCATTTTTTTAAGTCTATAAGAAAAATAATAAATGAGAAAATCATAAATAACTGGTATGAGGCATCAAGTGTATTTTCCAAACAGGACCTTCTCATCTTAAGTGGAATAAAAAGGCTTTCTGAATTTAAAAAAAAAAAAATCTATTTGCATTTCAGAAGGTCATCGTATTACCTAGTGCTTTTATGAAAGGAAAAAAGCAAACAAATATTAGCAAGGAAAACATCTCAGTTAGTGCACCCTGGGGCTAGGGAAAAATCCACCTTTATATGTGCACAGATTAAAAATCTGTCTGGTCCTACATCGAGGGGTGTGTGTGTGTGTTTTCATCCAACCTGTATATTCAGGTTGGTGCCTGGGTTTCAGGTCTGTGTGGCGAAGGCAGGTTAGAACGGTGATGGTGTTATCACAAGGTTGTAAAGGTTAATAGAGCAGGATATGGACACATCGCTGTCACCCACCACAGACCGGCCAGCAGCTCTATCCCTCCTCAGCCCTGCCCCAAGCTACTCAGCAGACCTTTGACTCAGTTTCCTGCAGGCCAGTCGGAGAAATCATTTCTGGCCACCCTGGGCTCACCAGGACATCCCGGCGGGAGCCTGGAGCCGGTCTGGAGGGGACAGTGTCCCGCACTATCCATCCCACCAAGGACCTTCAGGCAAGGCCACACAGACTCATTTAACCTCAGGCAAATTAGAAATTTGTTTTGTTTCCACTTACAACATTTGGACCCCAAAATGTCACTGGCCCTGAGCAGATGTGTGCATGACACAAGCCATGGCAGCCAAAGAGCCCTCCAATCTACACAACTGAGGAGCAGTGGGGTGCACTTCCCAGGACAAGCCACTGAGGCCACACCAGGAGGCAGCAAATCTGCCCACTTCCTGGGGGTCTGGCCCCTTTGCCAACAGCAATCATTCAGATACGCAGAGGAACTGGGAGAGGGAGAGGCACCTCTGTGTTCACAGGACAGGGCACTTATGGGTGCTCATGGGCCCTATTTCAGCTGAGACACTGTCAGGCTTTGCGACAGAGGTGAGCTCTGGAGTCAGCCCGGGTCTGGGTTCAAATCCCAGCTCCCCCACTTGACCTGCTGTGTGACTCCGGGAAAGTCACTCACCCTCTCTGTGCCTCAGTGCCCTCATCTGTAGGATGGGCGATCACAGCAGCTCTCTCCCATGCTGTGGAAGGAATGGCAGCACGCAGAGCACTTGGAAGTGAGCCCGGCACAGAGGTGGCACTTATCGGAACAGTTGTCTCTCCGCCATTCTCTCTCTGCTTGGCAACCTTCTATCCGCATCTGCTGCATGTACACTGAGCCACAGAGGGAGGTGCCCTGCAAACCCTGGCCACCACTCTTTGCCGTTCAGCCTGGCCTCGGGACTCTGCCATGCCCATCACCTCCACGGGCAGCCCTGGCTCCAAGGCACCCTGGGCCCATGTGTCCTCAGAGCCAGCGGGATGCCACTGCCCAGCATTGCCTGGAGGTTTGGCTCCACAGCCCATCCACCCAGGGCCTCCTCATCCCAGAGGCAAATCATGCTGAGGTCCTTGACTTACCAGCTTATCACTCTCTACCTGGTTTCCTGTTTGTTTGTTTTTTTTTTTTCTCCACAGCCTTGACCACTACTGGGAACAAAATTTTGCCCTCTCTGTACAAGGATCCAGATTCTAGATGTTGCAAGGACATTCACTCATGTGCAAAACCTGAATTCTGCACCACAGGTCACAGCTTCTCATGGCAATCTGCTTACGGTTTCATGGAAAGGAGTTACAGAGGAAAAGCAGGGTGGGAGAGGCAGGAAAGAGTGAATGAAAACAAGTCAGAAAAGACAGAACTAGAGACAGAGAGAGGGAGAGACAGGGAGACAGAGACAGAGGCAGAGACAAGGAGACAGAGACAGAGAGGAGAGACAGAAAGGGAGAGACACGGGGGACAGAGACAGGGAGAGACAAATAGACTGAGACAGAGAGAGAGGGAGACAGATAAACATAGAGAAAGAGACAAAGAAAGGCAGACACAGAGAGACAGAGATACAGAGAGGGAGAGAAAGACAAATAGGGAGACAGAGAAAGACACAGAGAGAGAGAGACAGAAAGAGTGGGCCCCACCGAGGACCCACTACACAGGCAGCAGGACCCTGGGCCTTGCTTCACAGAGGGGTCTTCGTCACCCCTGCACCCCGAGGCATTCATCCAAAGCCACATTTCCTCAGTGGCAGACGCCTCACTGCCTACCTGTGCCCAGTGGCAGGCAGGGGTCATTACTTCCAATCACAGTAACTCAACACTCATCGCCTAATCTTAAGGGTGACGTCTTCCCAAGTGCGTGGAATTGCATTTGATGGAGAAATGAAAACAGGCATCACGAGAGGCCAGCCTTCCACACTGTCTGCACCAAAACTTCCAGCATGAAATACTGGAACCATTTCACCCAGACCCCAACAAGCCTGGACGCAGCCCCTATTCAGGGAGGTGGTGATGGTGACAGCAGGAACCGTCCTTCCAGGCCAGGCCTCTCTCTTCCCATAGTCATTTCCTCAAATTATACCAGGGTCCCTGGCCTATTTCCATTTCTCCTGAAGTGACGCCCATAGCAACATTCACCAGGAGGTTCTAATTAGACCATTAGTGCAAGCTGCTGGATGGAAGAACAGTCCATTTATCAAATGACTTGTCCAAGAAATGACAGTAAAAACAGATCTACATGTGTCTGTGTGTTAAAGGGATGCATGTGCATGTGTGCTCTCAAATGTATGCAGGAAGGAGTGCGTCAGTAAGAACAAACATCAAACACCGAGACACCTCCCAAGCCAGGGCGCCCCTCACTTCCCTCCCCTCCCTTCTTACCCAAGAGGTGGGGAGATGATTTCTACAAGACTTGAAATGCTGAAAATACCCTAAAAGCAAATCTCATCTCGGCTGGCCTCTCGCCTGGGAATATGCTGAAAGGAGAGGCCAGGGAAGCATTTCTTCTACTGCCAGCTATGTTCCCATTTGGAGTCCTGTGCTTTTCTTGCAATTGTTCAAGCTGCATCACGGTATTAATAACTCATCAGAGATCATCGTCACTGTCCAAAAAGGCACACTAGGTGCAAAGACAGGCGCTGCGGCTGCCGCCAGGGCAGATACTATAATGAAGTTTGCATCTCAGCCTCGACTGAAGCTTCTGGGCCTGTTACTCTGGAGACAGTCACTGGCTCAGGATTCTTCCTCCAGGGCCTAAAAATATTGTATTCTTAGCTTTGGACACAAAGCTAATCAGGAGGGAAACAACAGCATCAGCACCTTGGACTGGGAGTTAACAGCATCTAAACACCACCCAGACTCTCTGTTAGGATGTGGGTAACGGGAGGCTCGGCAGGGAGCTGGCCATGGGGATTGCGGTAGTTCCCTGTGGGTTTTAAAGGACGATCAATCACGTGTGTGTGTGCATGAGCATATGTCCCTGCTCATGTACATCTGTGTGTGCCTATGTGCATGTGTGTGTGTGTACTGCATACCTGCATGTGTATATGAACACTCCCAGGGCTTACTATGTCCCTGATGCTTTTCCCACATTATCTAGTCCCCTATTTTCCCATTTAGTCCTCAAAAGGTCACAGGCATTGAACCCTTTCCTCTTCTACCTGGAGAACACCTAGGCAGGCTTCCTGACCCAGCTCAAATGTCACCTCTTCCAGGAAGCCTCCACTAGCACCCCAGGCACTTTGCCGCTCACTTCTCTGTGCTCCGTTGGCACTTTGCACACTTGAGAGCCTGCCCTGGGCAGACGGGGTGGGCATGGAGTGAAGGGGACAATGGGACCTAGTGGGTGAGGGCCTGGGATGGGCCCTTCTGCTCCCTGTGCTTCGGGTCTCCCCTCCCACCCCTGGCAGGGCACACCTGGCCTCCACAGCCTGGCCCTGCCTCCCTTCCAGCAGGAACCCTCTCCTGGCTCCCACAACAGCCGCCTAACTGCCTGCCTGCATTTGTTTTCCTGGAGTCTCCTCGCCCAGATCTGTCTGCAGCCAGCTTCCCCGGGGAGCTGTGTCTCTGCAGGGGCCATTGGGAGTGGTGTGGGGCCCTGGTTGCCCCACCTTGAAGACTCCACCCCATCACCTGGCTTTGTTTCCTCCATGACACTCACCACTCCTGCAAACACTCTCTACGGACTTGACTTCCCTATCTGTCTCCCAACCAGAGTGGGAGCCCTGTGACATGGACTCTGTGTCACCCCTGGCCACACCCCAGTGCCCTGAGCTGGACCTGGCTCACAGGGGTTCCCAGAGAATAAAAAACTGTGCTTCTGTTTAGCCACCTCTTGAACTAGACTGAGAGCTTCTGAGAGCAGGGGCCATGGCGCTCCCAATGTGTAGCCTTAGTGCTTTGCACGGCCTATGGTGCAAAATGGTTGCTTAATCCAGAGCTTCTCTAAGATGCCTGCAGATCACGCAGGAGCTGGTGAAAATGAGTCCAGGGAGGGGGTCTCAGATGCTGCATCTCTAAGGCACCCCATTCGCTGGTCTGGAGACCACACTGAGAAGTGAAACCGTAACATGTTCATCAAGTAAACGCCCTGCAGGTGTGTACCCCAGTAAGCAGCTCCTCTGTGCGTGCTCACCAGGCCAGGCACAATTTCAGAATCATTTCATGATGTTGGTGCTGGCCTGGCACACACAGCACCTGGGAGACAGCGGGTGCTCAAGTTTTTTTTTTTTTTTTTTTTTTTTTTAATAAAGTGAATGTGTAAACCCAGCATCAGAAAGCGACGCAGAGAACAGGCTGCAGCTTCAGGGTTTTTCCCCAAAGAGCTGGAATGAGCTTCCCTCTGCTCCTTCTTCCAGTTCACCAAAACATCCCCGAAGAATGAGGCTTGCAAAATTCAGAAGTGTAGGCTGTGTTATGGCTATTTTTACCGTTATTATTACTGTTTTGTTTCTTTTTCAGCTGCTTCCTTTCCCTCCTAAGCAAGCCCTGTTACACCAAGATGTCCATCCAGCTGTTCGAGACAGTGGAGTCCTGGAAGTTAAGACGTGTGAGTTTCCTTTGAGGACTGGTCACTTTCAGAGCAAGTTTCCTTCTGGAAGTTTAAGGCCATCTTCTCATTTTCCACCCCACTGGGGACCGGGTGTCTGCCTGTGTGATGTAGAGCCCATCGCTGAAATGCAGCAAGAGAAGAACCTTGTGATAAAATGTGTGCTTTGGGGTGTCAGCGAGGGTGCTGGCAGCATCCCCTAACCTGGGAGGGCTCAGCTGGACACCCTCTGAGCCCAGCACATGATGAGGACCCGCTGCATTCACCAGAAAGCATCGCCAGCAGCCCCCAGCATGGGCCGGGTGGCAGGGCACGGCGCATCTCCACCCCCTGAAGAAGGTGCATTCTTGGGAGTCGAACGCTTTGCCAGCCCCTACCTTGGCATCCTGCAGCTTGGCTCTGAGCGGCACTGCGGGCATGCGTCAGGGCAGACGGTGTCCTGCCATTCTCCTCCCTCCTGGTATGCTCCTGTCTCTCATATTTATGGCTGACTTTTCTACAGAGCTGTGTTTCCAACTGAACGCAACACTTTGCTTTCTGGGTGCTGAGGAACGGAGCCGTGCAGCCCCTGTGGGCATCCACAGGCACCAGGACTGGTGGACTGAGCTCGGCCTAAACAAACGCCCACGGAAGGCAACGCATCCGTCTCCTCTGCACAGACCTGGGTGGTGAAGAATGGGCTGCATGCGCCCCGTCAGGTGCAACTCAACTGAGACCAGGGAAAGGCCAGACAGGGCCCAGTCTCCGCCTTCCCTCCCCCAGACTCTACAGTGTTGTGGGAGAGGTGGGCACACACGCAGGAGGGCAGAGGGTGCATGGTGGTCAGCGGGCGGGCATCTGAACAGGCCCCGGAAAGAGCAGAGCTGGGGGTTAGGCTGGGGCTCACAAGGAGCACCGCGATGTTGGGCTTAGGCTGCCCAGGTGACTCCGGAGATCTGCAGGGAGGGCACAGGTGAGGGGTGTGGGGCACTGGGCACCAGAGGAGGGAAGCCAGGGGACACAGGTTAGATGTTTGTCCCACCCAAATCTCCCGTTGAACTGTGATCCCCAGTGTTGGAGGTGGGGCCTGGTGGGAGGTGTTGGGTCATGGGAGCGGATCCCTCGTGGCTTGGTGCTGTCCTCACCACAGTGAGTAAGCTCTCGTGAGAGCCAGTTGTTTAAAGTATGTGGCACCTTCCTCGTCTGTGCTCCCCTATCACCATGTGAGGTGCCTGCTCCCGCTCTGCCTTCCATTGTGAGTAAAAGCTCCCCGAGGCCTCCCCAGAAGCTGAGCAGATGCCGGCGCCTTGCCTGTACAGCCTGCAGGACCGTGAGCCAATTAAGCCTCTTTTCTGTATAAATCACTCAGCCTCAGGTATTTCTTTACAGCAACACGAGAACAGACTAACACACAAGGGAAGCTGTTTCAGGGAAGGGCACTCAGGCAAGGTGACTAAGGCTGAGTGGCAGCTCACCAGACAGGCAGGACTAGAAACAAGTCCACAGGGTCATGGTAAGATACAGCTGGCTTTCCACACCCGCGGGTTCTGCACCCACAGATTCAACCAACTGAGGACCGAAATATTTAAAAAAATATAAAGTGACAATGTAATAATAAAAGATACAGTCTAACTATTTACACAGCACTTTCATTATATTAGGCATTATAAGTAATCTAGAGTTGATTTAAAGTATACAGGCGGATGGGTGTAGGTTACATGCATATACTACGCCTTCTTATATAAGGGACTTGAACATCCTCAGGTTTTAATATCCCTGGGGGGCCTGGAATGAATCCCCCTGTCCCATACAGAGGGACGGCAGTTGTGAAGACAGCAGTGGCTGGCTGAGTGCTTCCTGTGCTGAGGCACTGCGCAGGGCCAGCTGCGGGCATTCATTTCTGAATTAGATTCTCACAGCAGTCCCGCCACATGAGCACCGCTGTGGCTCCCGCTGCAGAGATGGCTCAGGCTCAGCGACTGGAGTGACTCCCTTAAGGCCCCAGAGCCAGGACTCGGAAGGACCCTGCCAGGCACCGAAGTCTGTGTCCTCAACCACAACATGCCTGTGCCTCGCAGGAGATGAGCTGCAGAGAGGACGCCGGGCCATCCCTGCCCTGGGCAATACGGCACGCTCACAGCTGGGAAAGCAAGGAATCCGGGAATCCAGGTGGTCATTGAACCCGACACCCTCTGTCTCCATAACATTCTTCACTAAAATTAGATGCACAGGCCTCCGGTTCTGCAGCAGCGGCCTCGCCGCCACGCCCTCGCGCGGGACCTGCGCTGCTTTCTCACGGCTTCCCCATTTCATTCTCAGCAGCATCCGAGGAGCCAGCTGGTTTTGAGAACCATCCCCGGAGAGTAAGACAGTCTGTTCAAATAGAAAGGCTCTTAAATTACAATAAACCCTTCACACCTTCCCCATCATTAACACGGTGTACCTGTCACTTCAGCTCAGGAGCAGCAGCGTCTCTGTGGAGCGGCCGTTCCTCTATCCTGTGGCTGGGCCTCCTTCCTCCCTTTATTTTCCAAGCTGTGAGCGCACGGCTGAGAAGATTGCTCCTGTGTTGTGTGCGGCGAAGGGAAGCGGGCTTCAGCTTCAACCAGGAACAGGAAAGGGGCAGCATCATTAAGGCAGAGGGAGAAAGAAGAAAGCCAGAGCGCCGGTGTGTGGGAGAGGCAGAGGGAGGAGGTGCGGGGCCTCGGCAGATGAAGGAGCCCAGACGCGGAGACCGGGAGAGACGCTTCTCCACTCTGTCTTTCACTGGGACCGGGCGATAGTCTTGGAGGGAAATGCCGCCTGCCTGCGCTGCTGAAACGTTTCTGCGCTGATCTGGGGGCTGCCCCGCCTGGGAGGGTGGCCGGCTTAGGTCTGTTTTGCATGTATCGCCTTGCTGCTCCCCACACCTCCCACCACAGTGGGGTCAGGGGGATCAGGAGGGTCGGCCTTTGGAGAGCCCTTGCTGGGTGCACATTCAGGGTGCTGATAAATTCACACTGCGGGTGAGAAAGGGCAGGGCCGAGGCCTGGCTCTGCCACCTGACACTTGCCTGACCCTCAGGCACATCCATCCAGCGTGCCCCCTCTTGTCTGCAGAGTCCCCCAGCAGAAGGAGGTCCCCAGTCCAGGGCCCAGCACAGCTGCCCCCTCAGCCGGGTGAAAGAGGGCAAAGCCCTTGGCTGCAGGGATGGTGAATGGCCTGGCAGGGCGGGGTGGGGGTGACCAGCAGGACATGGAAAGGAAGCCAGCTCTCCAAGAGCGACCTCTAGGGGCAGCACCATGGTGGGAGAGCCACCAACCTGCAGGGATGGGTTGGAGGTCCCTGAAAAGAAGAGTGGGAACTTCCCAGGGATGTGGCCTCAAGAAGTCAGCATCGTCAAATTTATTCAAAAGGGAGAGGCGACACTGACAGAACCTGAGGCTTCTCTCATGACCACTGAGGGACTCGTGTTAGCTCAATGGACCTCAAGACGCTCCTAAAAGAGGCGACCCTCGCTGACAGCAGAGACTCCCAGGCTGCGCAGCGTCAGCCATGGAGAAGCCAACCAGGGAAGCTTGGCGGGGAGTGCCTGCAGTGGGGAAGGGGCCTCGGGTACTCCGGCCACCCTTCCATGGAGGACCCCACCACGTGGGGTGCCCTGCAGCCAGTCCCTCGGGTACGTCAGCAAGCCTGGTCTCCGGGATGCATGGAGAAGAGGGTGAGAAACACGATGAGAGCTGGCCTGTGGCTGAGGCACAGGTGGCAAAGTCCCTGTTCTACAGGAATACTGGTCCCAGGGTCGGGTGGGAGGTGGGGGCTCCCTCTGCACATCCTCCCCACACGCGGTTCTGGAAAGGGGCATCTCCACACCTTACTGCCGGCACTGCAGGGGTCGTCCCTCCCTGTCTTGGCCACTCGGGTCCCTTTTGTTTCAGGAGGGGGCGTGGCTCTGGCTGAAAGGTGAGTGCTGAGGCCACAGATGGCAGAAGCCATAGTACAGAAGGAGGGAGGAGCGTCCTCTGCTGGGGTCCTGGGCTGGGGGTCTTGGGGGGTGCATGACCTCTGGAGCAGCCCCTGAGGTGACAGTGGGGGGGGGGGTCCCCAGTAGGGAGCAGGGACGGCAGGGGCTGGTGATGGAGGCAGGCATGGGAAGCAGGCAGGCCGGTGGGTGGGAGGGGCTTGGAGAGGTCCCAGCAGCCAATTCCTCGAAGGTGCTAGAAGGAAAACATCCCAGCAATTCAGCAGATCAGAGGGCAGTGGGGGTCCTCCCATCCAGCATGCCGCCAAGAGGCAAGTCCCCGGCGGGTCACCATCACCCCCGCAGTGCCCGGTGTGTCTGGCCATCGACAAGAGCTCGGCACGTGTTCACGGAGACGGAGGGGGGAAGGGGCTTGGGATTTAACCTGCTGACAATTCAGGAGCCCTAAAGGGGCTTTTTAGGAAAACATATGCTAATTACAAAATGAATAAGTGTTTAAAGCAAAAACTTGGAGAAAAGAGGATAAAGGAAAGAGTTCTCTGCTGGTCCACCCTGCCCTTCAGTCTCTCGTGGGTTCCGTCTCTGCCCTCTGAGGCTCACTCCACACCCGGCTGCATCTGAGGCTTGGTCTTGTTTGTGGTCGGCTCTTTTATTGTTTTGTCCACTGGGGATGAACATTTTTGACCTCGGGGTGATGTGGCTCCTTCATGGACCACCCTGTCCCTCTCCTGTGAGAGTCACTGAAGGTGCACCCCTGCTGAAGCTGCCCCTGTCTCCCACCCACCCAAGGAGGCCCTGCCTGTCCTGTTTGGGGCGCTCTGCCTCTCTGCCCCTCCCTCTCCTCAGCACAGCCCTGCCTGCTTCGCCCGGTCCATCTTGTGCAGATGCATGAAGTAACCAGCCCCTCTGTTTGCCCTGATACCCCAAAACAGGGCTCTCTGGACCTGGCAGAAGGTACAGGCAGCTGGGGTATTGGGGAATCTGCACTGGGGAAGGTGGAAGGTGCAGCCAGGCTGGCCAGGAGGCAGAAAACAAATCCAGGCAGAGGGTGGTGAGGATGACGTGGGGACAGGCACAATCTTTGTATGCCCCACAGTCAGCAGGGCTTGCAAAGATGCCAAGGAAAAGGAGTGCAGAGGGCATCGAGGCAAGAGGTGGGTGCAGGGTGGAGGGAACAGAGCTTCTGGGCCAAAGGTTATCAGCCTATAGATCAGGGGATGGAACTCAGGGCTCTGTGAACTTGGACGACCAACAAATTCACCTCTTTTATTCCCCTCTTACTTATATTAATGTTTCCTTCTGTTATGAATGTGGGCACCACGCCAGGAAAACAGCAGCCTCCTGTGAGTTCTCATCTCCCAACACAGTTGTAGATGATCTGACATTTAGTTTACAGTTGGCACCACCTTGAAATCACCGCATCTATCAGGCCCACTGCAGGCTCTTGTTACTAATCGCGTTAATAAAGATGCTCCTACCTCACAGACTTGTTTTTAATGTTTTGATAACTACATGCCAATATGATTGTTTGCTTCTGTGATTCAATGTGTTTCACTTTATGCATGTGAGGCATTATTCTGTAAAGGTGGGTGGGTCACAGGCTGCACCAGGCCGCTAACAGGATCAAGGGCACAAAACAGCTTCAGAACAAGACATGCAGATGCCTGGGTGGGAAGGAGTGTGGAGAGGAGTCCAGAGCAGCCCCACGGAGGAGTGATCAGCCCCATCTACGATGTTATTCTTCATTATTATTATGAAATCTGAGCATTTCCAAGACCTCATCTGTTGTGTTCACAGCTGTATCCCAAACCCAGACCAGAGCTGGTGTTCAAGATGTGGTACGACTTGTTAGTAAACATTAGCCACTGTTTCTATTACAGCCAGGGTGATCGCTGCCCCTGATATTCCACCACCTCTTTTCTTACAGACATTGGGCACCAGGATGAGCACCACTCATCTTGAGACTTGCTGCTTCCACCTGCATAAGAGCCATTGTCCTCCCCATGCACCCAGCAGTGTGCAGGGGGACTCTCCCGACACCCTTCCTTTCTGCACACGATGAGTTGGGTGCATAGGTCAGAGGAGGCAATCCTAATAGTAACCCTCCTGTGGCCCCATGACCCAGTCCATGCCCTGGGCAGCCACCAATTGTGCACCACCCTCTCCTACTCAAGATGCCTTTCAGAAGTGCACGTGCACCTGTCAATAGCTACATCTTCCATTCCTTCATTTCCAGGGGGCAGGAAGTCATTAGGGGAAAGAGGAAAGAAAATTTTACAGGTAAAGACCAAAAACACTTTATCCCAGCACTGAATGCCATTCCCATGCCTGGACGCTCCTTAACTCAGCCGGGTCCGGCTTGGCCTCACACTCTGAGGACAGTTGGTCCCAGCGCTGTCTCTGTCATGGAGAAGCTGTGTGTTCCCAAAGGATGCTCCATGACAAGCTTGCACATTCCGGCCACCCAAGGGGCAATGTGCAGCTGGGAGCGAGTGGCCCCTCCTTGCCCTGAGCCCAGGGAGATTGACTTTATGGACAAACGTTATGTGAGGGAGGGGTTTATGGGAAGCCATTCGGGAATCATTCACCCCCACTGTGCTCACAGCTGCCTCAGGTCAGCACCGGAGCCTGGTCCCTGATAGTTCCATCTTTCCCACCCACACGCTCCCAAAATGTAGTCCACAAATTCATCCAGTGGCCCAGCTCTGCAGTGTACCAACAACACACCACACTGCTTAGACAGATGGGAAGCCTCTAATATCGAAACGAGCCTCGCTACTTTCATGCACGTGATGCCTCGGAACCACAGCTAATGTTCTCTAAATGACTACAGAAGAACCGATAAAAACATTTTCTAAAAAAAAAAATAAAGAAGTAACAGAAAACGTTAACTCCTGGGCAGTTCTTATTGTTTGTTCCAGGGGACACAAAAGGGAGGGCCCCACGGGGTGTTCCCTCATGACGCGGGGTTGCCACAGCCCGTCCTTCCTTCCATGGACTTCTCGGACAGTGCGTGGTGGGGAAGGATCCTGCAGTCAACACAGGCAGCTCATTAGGCTGTCAGGAAGGTGGCCCTGACGGGTACACTCCATGCAAAGGGAATCTGCTCAGGGCAGCGGCCACAGCTCTGCTGTGACCTGATACTCAGGTAGGGCAGGCCCCACCTGCCCAGATGCATGTCCTTCCCACCCACAGGTCACAGCAAGGCTTGGCTCCTCACACATGCAGGGCTGGGTAGGACATACCCAGACGCTGGCGGCAGAGGGAGGTTCACTCGGGAATGCCTAAGGGCCTACAGTTTTGTGCTCAGGTGGACCCAAGGGTGAGAGGTCCTGGGGCGCTGCACAGGTCCTGATTCTCTGCCCACAGGCTGCGTGACCTGACATGTGACCAACCACTCTGTGCAACATGAGCTAATGACAGCACCAGGGTGCCTGGATGGAGCCCACAGTCACTGCACCCTCAGTGCATGGCCAGCACTGGGGTAAAGAGGGTACTCGATAAACAGTGAGTGAATGAATGAATGAATGAACCAATAAATGGCCACACTGAGGACTTCGTGAAGATAATGAAAGTAAAGCCCTGAATGTCAGCTATTGATGTCATCCTTCTAGTTGCCTGTCTTGAAAAAGCCAACAGTGTCTGTGGGTCGGCAAAAATGTCTTGATTTCCTCAGGTATCTGTGTGGCGGCCGAGGGGACCCAGCACTCTGCAGACACGGCGGTGTCTTCACTGCCTGACCTGGAAGTCTAGGCCCTTTATTAAAGATGCACATTTATTCTCCCTGCTGGAAACACGCACACAAGCAGAGTCACGGAGCTGTGGCGTCTTCAGCAATTTAGAAAAAGGCGGCAGCAGGTGTCTAGGGTTGGAAGGACCCTCGAGCCCCACTGAGCTGCCCCGCTCACCCTCCCGGGTGCAGTCCTTCCATGCACAGCATGCCGTTTTGGAAACCCTGGCTGCTGTCGACGTTGAGGGGACACACATGTGATAGTTCTGTTCTCCTCTCTGGGCAGTGACAGGAGCCAGGGCAGACCCAGGTGGGCCTGGTGGGGGCTGCCCTATGAGGGGCACACCGTCCTCCCTCCGCATCTAGGGCAACAGTGTCCGGCCTGTCCCTGGGCGTCAGGCACCAGCACTGGAAGTGGCCCCCCACCTTCTTCCCTGCTCAGCTCAATCCCCCCTTCCCTCTTGCCCCCATCCTCTTCCCCTGCTCAGCTCAGCCTCGCTCCCTCTTCATCCTGACCCCTTTCCCCTCTCAGGTCAGCCCCCCACCCCCTTTCCCCCCTCTTCCCCCCACCCTCTTCCCCCCAAGCTCAGCTCCCCCTCCCTCCTCCCTCTCTCCCACCTCTGAACCTGTATTTCCTCATGCATCATAGCATTTCATCCATGCATTCACCAGGTGCTGAATGTCAAATGTGTACTGGGGAGACTTCAGCAAACAAAACCCCAATCCCTGCCCAGGAGGTGCTGGGTTCTGCTGTGGGAACCCTTGGTGAGCAGCACACACCTCACCGAATGTCACAGCTACACTCCAGGCATGGCCCAGACCCCCAGGCATCCCCAGGGGGTTCTACTATGTCCAAGAATCTTTATAATAACATTCAGATGTTGCTTCAAGAGACTTCCAGAATGGAGGCATGAGGACTTCCACAGACCTCGTCCCCAGAGAAACAACCATAACTGGTGAAAAGTCTTAAAAAAATACACCATTCAACATCTCTAGAAATTGTCCTAAGCATATACAGCAAACTGAGTGACTCTCATTCTGGAAAATCTACTAAATCACAACGTGACACTGCTTCACGCCCCTGGGATAAACTAAAACATGAAACCGGAACATAGCAAGTGTTGGCGAGGATGTGGATCAACTGCAGCCCTCATGCATTGCTGGTGTGAATGGAAAATGGCATGGCCATGCTGAAAAGCAGGCTGGTAGTTCTTGAAAATGCTGAACAGTGTGAGCTATCCTGTGACCCAGCCACCATTCCAGTTCTGGGGTATAACCAAGAGAAATGAAAACACATGTCCACACAAATGCATGCACACTAGTGTTCACAGCGGCTTTACTTCTAACAGCCAGGAAGTGGGAAGACACCCTGTGTGCATCAGCCAAATTACCCCAGTCTCTGAGGTTTAAACTGACACACAAGCATTACTGTACAGTTCTGCAGGTCAAAGTCTAAAGTGCCCCTCTGGAGGCTTCTGGGTAGAATCATTTCCTTGTCTCCCATGTCACCTTGACCTCTGTGTCCACTGCCACTTCTTCTCTGACCTGACCCTCCTGCCCCCATCCTATAAGGACCCTGTGAATGCATTTAGGGCCCACCCAGATAACCCAGGATCATTTCAAGGTCCTAAACTTCGTCACCCCCACGAAGTCCCTTTGCCACGTCACATGCCATATTCACAGGCTCCAGGGATCACAACGCGGACCTCTGGGGGGTCATTATTTTTCCTTCCTCACCACACTATGAAGTGATTCTGCAATAAAAACAAAGCGAGTACGAATGACACTGGACACATGAACCGTGACGGCAGTGTGCTGGGTGGCCCAGAAGACTGCGTGGAAGTGACTCTGTTCACATACGGTATCCCAAAAAGTCAAATCCACAGACACAAAGTACACTGGTGGTTATCTCGGGCCCATGGGAAAAGCAGGGTGGAGGGGGAATGGGGAGTGACTGCTTAATAGGGATGGGGTTTCTCTTGTGGGGTTCACTTTATTTTGAAAATGTTCTAAAATTAGATTGTGCTAGTGGATGCACAACTCTGAATGTACTAATCACCATAAATTGTACACTTTCAAAGTGAATTTTAAGGCATATGAATTGTATTTCAACCAAGTTTATTTTAAAAAACCATACCATTGGCCATTTTCACCGTGGCTACCTTTGCATGGATGATGGGCACCCCTGTGGAACCACTGCAGGGCCCTGAGCAGTGCCCAGTCGTCCTCTTGCTCTGCCTCACCATGCTGGGGCTGTGGGAGAAACATCGTTCCACTAGGGAATGTTCTCAGTGAAGTAGAAGTGATGAAATCAATTGTACCAAGTCTTGACTTCTTGACTCTTAAATATATTTCTTATTACTCCATGTGTCAAAATGGGAAGTACAGACAAACTCACACCAAAGTAAATGGCTGGGGGAAAGCACCTGAACCACTGTTTGAGTTGCTAGCTCAACTAGCCACTTCTTCGTGGAAAACCTGTTTTTGCTTAAAAGAAGGATTGACAGACAAACTGCAGGTAGTCATGTTTGAGTGTTAGGCAGATAGCTAATTGAAAAGGAATGCGTGAGTCTGTTGCTTTGAGGCAAACAGTTGGTGGTATTTGCTGCAAGGACAAACCGAGCTTTCAAGCAAAACTTAGAATTTTGGAAAGTTTGTGTCTGCCATGGCAAGCTCAATGGCTTCCCGATAATGAAGGACTTTTCTGATGAGGCTGGTGGTGATGTTAACAAACGTCATTGTTTTAAACCACTGTATAATGGAAGACCTGCATAATTCAGAAAACCAACAATTGCATATGATGAATCCATGATACTACAAAATTATGCATGGGTTAAAGATCCATTCAGAGAACAAGAGAAACCAATAAGGTTTAGCAGAACAAAGCAGAAGTTCAATGACATGGCTTCAGCTTTCATGCTGCAACTAACGTTTAAGAAACAGGAAACTACTCCTTGTTGACTTTTGAAGTAACATCAAAGAATAACATCCACAATCATCTGAGGAGATTAAAATGACCCTCCCTTCCCATCTACACACCTGAGTGAGGCTGAATTTTTTTTCATCTGTTTCAACCCAAACAACGCATCACAACAGAGTGAAAGCAGAAGCAGAACCTGGAGAACCCAGCCAGCTTCTGTGACACCAGACAGGGAAGACATTTGCAAAAATGTAGCACAATGCCACTGTCGCACTCAGCTGTTGTTTTGGAAAACACAGTTTGTTTTCATAAAATACATTACTTACGTTAACATGGAATAGGCTTATTGTTGATAGTTTAAAACAAATTAATCACTACTTTTCAAATGTCTGGGTTTTGATGTCTCACATGGTAATTATCAATAGGTCTGGCCCTGGTACTTGTCAATCAGTAGATCCAACCCTGGTACTTATCAGTGGGTCCGGCCCTGGTACTTATCAGTAGATCCAGCCCTGGTACTTATCAGTGGATCTAGCACTGGTACTTATCAATGGGTGCAGCCCTGGTACTTATCAGTAGGTCCAGCCCTGCTACTTATCAATGGATCCAGCCCTGGTACCTATCAGTGGATTTAGCCCTGGTACTTATCATTAGGGCTAGCCCTGGTACTGGGGAATAAAGTAGCCATCTCCCTGGGCCTCTGAGGGGTGCCATCTGGATGCTGTTCACGGCTCAGCATTGGCGGTGCAGACCAACTGTCCCCATGTCAGGAAGCATCATATGGAGCTGGAGCCTTGGGGACCCCCCATAGATTTGGGGAAGACCAGGCTTTGGCAGGCACTCACTGTAGGTTGTTTAGAGTGCCCACTTTAAAAGGTCAGGTATTTAAATTATATCCCCAAATCCAGACGACTGGACTCAACACCATCACGAAGGTGAAGGGTGTGATAACTGCAGCCCCGTCTCTGACTCGGGCCCACTGAGCCGAACGTGGGCTCCCAAACCTGACCCGAGTCCCCAGGCTGGGAGGCTGTCTGTGGTCAGAGCCTGGCAGAGGGAAGGTTCCAGGCCCTGTCCAGCCCCTTCTCCTCCCTAGCTGTGGACAATCTGCTGATTTCAGCAGCTCCACTGTTATGGACTGCAGCATGCAGACATGTGTTTCTATTTTCTATAAAGAAGAAAGACTCTTGTCAAAGAGTCAGCCATGGGTGCTGGGCTGACTGTTGCAGATTGGGGGAGAGTGCCCTCCTTCAGGTGTGAGTAGATGCCCAAACCTGAACCTCCTGCCGCAGGTGCAGGAAACATCAGGGCTCCCCCGACCCACTGGGCCATCGCAGCTCCCTGTGATCACGAGCAGAAGTAAATTTAAATCTCCCGTCCGAGGACTCAGCTCAGGCCTGTATTCTAGGAGTTTCCTCCTTTGTCGCCAACTCTAGGCCACTGGCCCCACCCCCATCCTGTCCTGTCTCTGGGAATCTCCTTGCAGGAGACTTCTCTGTCCCCCTCCCCCAACCCATCCCTCCACGTCCATCTCCCTACAGCAGCCAGAGGAACCACAATCGTTTAAGCTCTTGGAGGGTCCCCTAGTGCTTCATGTTGCTCCTGAAGTAACAAGGAGAGGCTCAACTCCCCTCTGTCCACGGAGCCCACCGAGTCCTTCCCCACACAGGGCCTGTGTGCTCACCCTGCCTGAGACTCCCTCTCCCAGCTGGGCATGGCTGCTCCCCAACCCTGGCCTCCTGGCCGCCCCCTCTCAGGGAGCACCATTCCCATTGCTCCTGTTAATCCTGTTGGTTATCTGTTCTCTGTTTGTCCCCGCAGTGTCTGGGAGCTCCCTGGGGCTGAACCTTGTCTTTCAATGTCAACCATGCATCATTGCCATCTAGCACATTACTTGGCACAGAGTGGGTGTTCAGCAAACACAGAGTGAAGGAAAGAGTTTTGGATGGGTCTTGTGGGACTCACCCTGTTTTTCTGCATGCCACTTGTGGAATTATGTGAGGATAGGCACATCATATTCACCAAGAGGAATTTTCTAGCAGAAAAGCCTCTGGAAATTTACACATTAGAAACAAAGTGAAGTAAATGGAGTAAAACAAAGCCAGCTCAATCATCCTTTCACAAACAATTTAAAATTCAGACCAAGAAGAAATCACTCCTGGTTAATTTGTGTCTGTCTTAAGTCTAAGTTGAACCATTTTGTTGTAACATCACTTCATGCTTAGACAGAGGGAAGCCTTGTGTTTTTTAAGACAAACGCTTTGAGTCTTGTTTATGAGTCACCATGCACGCATCCATCACTCTGGGAAGCCTATTTGGCAAAAGTTAATCAGAGATCAGAGATTTAATATTATGCACACATTTAAAGTTACAAGGAAAAATTCTAAGCAAATAAATCATGTTTTACAAATTACGAATACCCAAGGAACAGATTAAGAGGTGCACTGAAATCATGCTCCAGCCTCAGCCTCAGATGTAGGGGTCCACACGCAGCTCTGATCTGTCCTCAGACGGCTCCAACTAAAACAATTATCGATGTTTGCATATATTTATCTCTGCATGTGTTTTTACGAACAGAATGCCAACAGTGTGCTCCGAGCGGCACAGAAGATGAAACAGGACGAGGTCTCAGCCCTCGAGGCTTACAATCAAAGTAGGACAGATAAAACAATTCAGACATGAAATACATCAGTTGGAAAAGCTGTTAAAATTTATGAGGTGCAAGGTTTCGTCGGCTTTTCTCGGGAAAGACAGAACGGAATGGGAGGCCAAATGGCTGAGAACCACCTTGGGTTGGTGGCGTTTGCGAGGAATGATGAATGAAAGATAAATGCACGGGAGACAGAGGAGAAAGGGGGATGGTGAGTAGCGGGCTAGTGTGGTCTTGGGAGGGGCAGGGCCCTGGGGTAAGAAAGCAAAGGCCACGGGCTCCACAGATCTCAGCATGACTCCGTTTCCCCTCAGCGGGGAAAGAGTCATTGGCCAAGTGTATAAAACACAGCTACTTGTGTCTGGAACTGGTCACTCCACTCAGAATTCACGACCTTTCTTTTTTTCTTTCTCTCCCTGCAAAGGGCTTAGAGCTGGTCCTTGGTATGAGCTGTACAGAACAGAGAAGTAATTGGCCTTGTGCCTCCCTCCCGCTGTGCCCAGACCTCCTGGAAGCAGGACCAGCATTGCAAATCACATGACTGATGGAGGTTGCCAGACCTACGCCTTCCTAGTTCTTAGATTTGGTGTTATCTTGGTTTAACCATCTTGGAAACCAATTTAAAAATCTGGAGTTTTCCCCAGTTTACAAATCCCAGTTCAGTCTCTTTCCCGATTTTGGCTTGCTACAATTAATAATAATAACGGGTAACATTTCCAGAAGGGTTGTGGCAGGCTAACTGCTTGGCTAAGTCTTTGCACGCCGGCTTCTCGGAAGGCCCTCGAAGGCACGTTATTCAGTGAGAACGGCTGCACCAGGACATCATTTATGTTTTTAAAATGCCACGGAAAACAAATCTGTGCACTTTTACAGACATTTTTAGCCACACAGGAAAGTAAACACATCAAGCAGAAAACGCCGGTTGACTCTGAGGTGAGAATCAATTTAACGTGGGGCCTGGGCGGGGGCAGAGTGGGGGATTATTGCTTGAACTGTACACTTTGAGTTTTCAGTGATGAGAAATCACTCATGTGTTGCTTGTGCAATTAAAAAAACAATAAATAAATAATAGTGAAAGTGGCTGCTTTCTGCTGCTTAATTTTCCTTCAGAAAAGGTGCTGAGAACTGGGTGGGTGACTGTAAGGCTATCTGCCTTTGAGTTACCCTACAGCCAGGGTCCCTTTGGAGGCCACAGAAACACAATAGCTGTGGAAGACGTGGTGCCCCAGCTGGTTATGGGGTCAGCTGGGGAAGGAAGCGGAGTCAAAATGGAATCATGGTGTCCCTGGGCCCTAACCTCCCCATGCTCTGCCTGGAACCCTGCCTCAGGAAGCAGGACCGCAGTTTCTGACTGGATGACCCAGAACTAAGAGCTCTACAGGAAGACCCAGGCCTTAGATTCAATGTTATCTTGGTCAAACTGATTTGGAAACTAATTTTAAAATCCAGCAGGGCAGCTGCTGTGCCCCTGCTGCCCCTCACTTAGTATGGACAGGCGTCCTAGGGGCTCTGGGAATGAGGAAGATGGCAGAAACCAGAAGGCAAAGATGGAGGAAGAAAGAGCGTCCCCCTTGACAGTGTCCACCTGCCCAGCCCTGTCCAGTAACTCGGTGGCCCCCCTTCAAGCACCCAGCCTTCCTCACACCTTCCCCATGGGTTTCCCACTCTCCCCTGCCCCGAGCCTGGAGGCTTCCTCCTTGTCCTCCCCACTGGCTCTCTCAGATTCTCAGCCTTTCTTCAGCAGTTGGATCAACAGTACTGATGCTGAGAAGCCAGCCGTGCCCACCATTTCCAGCCTCTGCTGACATCCCTCCCCTGACCTGCAAATATTCCCAGCCACACCTCCTTCCTCTGCACGGCTCACCCCAGGGGGTGCTGGGAGAGCAGCTTCTCCCTTCTGCTCCCAAGCTCTGTGAAGGCATGGCTGCTTATCTATGATTTTATCCCCAGGCTTAGTACACAGTAGGTACTCGGATGTTTATTGAATGATAAATTAAATAATGAGCCTTAGTAGATTATTTTTTGAGCTGTTATTTCTCTCTCTCTCTCTCTCTCTGTGTGTCTTGTCTCTCCATAACCTGGTGACTTTTCCAAGGGCAAACAGGATGGCGATTGAGAGTGTGATCTATACTCCCAGGTGACCTGGGTTTAGATACCAGCTCTGCCACTCACTGGCTGGGCAACTCTGGTAAAGTCACTGTGGTCAACTTCCTGTGCCTCAAGTTCTTTGTCTACAAAAGGATCAAATGAAGGATCAAATGCTGCTTAATTTTCCTTCAGAAAATGTGCTAAGACCTGGGTGGGCTACTGTAAGGGCATCTGCCTTTGAGTTACCTCATGGCCAGGGTCTCCCATACCTTTACACCTCCTCAGGCACTCCCTGGCTGGAGGCCACAGAAACACAGTAACTGTGGAAGATGTGGTGCCCTAGCTGGTTATGGAGTCAGCTGGGAAAGGAAATGGAGGATCAAATGAAGTTAATGCACATAAAGAGCTTGGAACTGTGCTGGGAAACCCATCAGTGCTGGAGAGTGTTAGGTGCAGTTGTCACTGTTATTGTCACTGCTATCCCTATCCCCACTATCACCATCACCAACATCACCATGATAATCGCCATCATCATGACCATGATCATGATTAATATCATTATCATCACCATCATGATCATCACCATGATCATCATAAACATCACTATCATCCCCCATCACCATAATCACCATCATCATCACTGTCATCACCACAATCACTGTCATCACCATCATCCTCCCCATCATCACCATCACCATCATTTTCATCACCATCATCCTCCGCATCACCACAATCATCACCTTCACCATCACTATCATCATGACCATCATCAACTCAAATGGCTCCACAAGTTCGGGAGTATCCAACAATAGATCCTCAATAAATTCCTATTAAATTGAATTTGACCAAATAATCAGAAAGATAAAGCTTCCTCTAAATATGGAGGTTGAAAATTAGGAGAGAAATGGCACAACAGACATTTTATAAAACACAAATATTTGTACATCAAATAATATAGGCCTGCCCTAAAACGGGACCCTAACAAATGAAAGCAATCTTGCTGGTGGGTTTAGAATTGAAGGACAGGAGGAGAAGATCGTAAGAGGGATGGTGTGGCAAGAAAGACTGAGGGTGGGGAGGGCTTCCCCAAGGTCAAAGGAAAGTGCTGGAAATGACCAGTAGCCCCTCGGCTGGAGTGAGCCTTGCTGCTCTGCACAGCACCTGTCCATGCTGATGGTGCTTTTCAGCAGGGTCGTTTTATTGGAACGTTTCAGAGCAGACCTGTGGCTGGGATCCAGCTCTGCCACTTACAATGTTGGTCACCTGAGCCAAGATTCCCACACTCTCCAGCCTGGTTTTCCTTATCTGTGATGTGCAGGTGGAGAAGCGGAGGGGAGCCAGGCCTGGCGAGCTCTCAGAGGCAGCAGTGGTTGCCCGCAGGCCTGCAGGGGCGGTGGAAGGAGGGGCCTCACATCCATCGGCGATGGCTTCCCAGGGAAATGCCCCTGCTCCTAGGAGCAGGCTCCATCCAGACACCTGCTCATCTCACTGGGTGTCACTGTGACCTGCAGGCAAGTGGGCAGTGCGGGAGAGCTGCTGGCCCAGGCAGTGCGCCCTGTGCATTTGCCTCGCAGCCGTCAGCCCCCTGCAGGCTCTGGGTCCCTGCTTCCTCCCCCTTAGGGTTATTTTTTCCCCTAAACTCGATCCTGTAGCTTCCTCTAATCCACATGCCCCACCCCCACTAAGCACACATACTCACAGGATATCTGCTGAGCTCGTGTTATATTTTATCACTGTTTTAGCAACAATCTATTCATGCGTTTATTCAACTGAGGTGCCCCCAGCACCCAATACCTCCAGGCTGTGGCCAGGTACCCTGCTGTCCACTGGAGATGGCAGCGGATGTGAGAGGGGCTCTCCCACTCCATGGAGTGGGCTTTCTAGTGGGAGAAAGCAGCCCCAAGTCAATTGTTAAACAGGCAGAACTGTTAGGGCGAGAAGTGCTGGGAAGCAAATGCATGGCGTCTGGGATGAGCGGAAAGGGCAGGGATTCTAGTTTGTGAGGTTGTCTGAGAGGCCTCTCTGAGGAAGAGCTTCTCAGTATTGATCTGCAGGGGCCGACGATGCTGTCAGTACCCAGAAGCCAGGACGAACATTCCAGACTCAGAAAGGCACGTGCAAGAGCTGTCTGAGGCTGTACCATTTAGAGCCTTGATGGGTAGGAAAGCCACTAGAAGGAGTTCAGCAGGGAACCTCTCTACTGATGCATGTATATTTTTAAGACAGGGTCTTGCTCTTTCATCCAGGCTGAAGTGCAGTGGCGTGATCTTGGTTCACTGCAACCTCTGTTTCCTGAGTTCAAGTGAGTCTCATGCCTCAGCCTCCTAAGTAGCTGAGACTACAGGCATGCAACACCACACCCAGCTAATTTTTGTATTTTTTGTAGGGACAGTGTTTCACCATGTTGGCCAGGCTGGTTTCGAACTCCTGGCCTCAAGCAATCCACCCATCTTGGCCTCCCCAAGTGCCGGGATTACAGGTGTGAGCCACCGTGTCCTGCCCTGATGAATATTTTAAAAGTCACTCCGTCATCTTGAAGGCCTGTGTGGCTGTACGGACTGGTCCATCCAGCGACACGCTGTCCACACTTCAGTGCAGGTGCAGACACAGGTGGGTGGGCAGGAGAGGAGTCTCATAGACCCTGAGTAATAAGATATCAAAGTTGACAACCCCTACATGTTAAACGAGGAGGGAACGAAGGATGGCAATGTGATATCAACGAGGAAAGTGGAGAGAGATCAGGCCAGGCACCCAGCCATGTGTGGGGTGGTCCCTCTAGGGCACAGGCTCCCAGGGACAACCCCTCACCCCGGCCTCGTCCGCTCCCACTGGATGCCAGCTCAGCCCCACCTTGAGGCTGCCTCTGTCCCCTGCTCCTGGATGCCTTCCATGGGACCCAGGGAATGGTCTGCACAGAACGCGTGTGTGACAACCTCCATTTCCCCTCAAACATCTGATGCTCCTCCCTGCTCTCTGCACAGGCACAGGCAAGCGCCCAGACATGATCATGGGGCCAGCACCACCTGGCCACCCGGCCGCCTCTCGCGTCCAGCCGTCTGTCCCCCCGCAGAGCCCTCTGTCCCCCCGCGGAGCCCTGTCCCCCCGCAGAGCCCTCTGTCCCTCTGCAGAGCCTTCTGATGCATGGTCCCCTCTTCTCCCCTTCACCTCCCTTCTGACCACCACAAACACCAAGAACATCTGGAAAACCAAGGGTAGGACCACACATTGTACGATTCCCTCACACACAGTGCCCAGAACAGGGAAGTCGACAGAGACAGAAAGTAGATTAGTGGCTGCCTAGGGCCGGGGTCCATGGGGGCGCAGAAGGCGGACAGCCAAGGGTGTGGAGTTTCTTTGTGAGGTGATGAAAACATTCTAAAGTGGACTAGGGTGGTGGCTGCACGACTCTGGATGTAGAGATCATTGATTTGCACGGCTTAGATGAGTGCAGTGTAGGGCGTGTAAATTATACCTTAATAAAACTGTTAAAGAAACGAAGGGCAGGCGTGCTGGGCACCAACAGGACATCTGGGGAGAAGTGGAGCCTGCAGGGCTGGCTTGCGTCCCCAGCCTCAGAAGACAGGCTCCCGACAGGTGCAGGGAGCACTGCCCGGGCTCCACCACACCAGGTCCTGCAGGGGATGGAAGAAGCTCTAGGTGCAGCTCTCAGGGCGCTGGGTACAACTGGGGAGACTCTCCCCGGAAGCACTGGGAGGGAAGTCTACAGGCCAAAGGGAACGGCTGGTGCCCAGAAGCCAGGATGGAACATTCCAGAGAGCTGGCCTGGAGCCCAGGGGCAGGCACATGGGATGGTTCTGAGAAGGACTTGGGGACAGGGCCCCAGGCAGGGGGATGGCCCTGGGAAAGCCCCAGGGCTCAAACTGCCTTTTTCACTGTGCTTGAACAATAAGGACAGCGGATCCGTGCAGGGCGCTTGGCTCATGGAAATAGATAAGGAGGCAAATGTCTCAAAAATCAAGAGCGAAGCCTTGTGTGCCTCTGTGGTTGGAGGTGGGGAGGCGGCATTAGGAAGAAGCTGCAAAGGCCAGGCCTGGGATGACCAGCGAGGGGCAGGTGGACAGGAAAGTCTCCATGCACACACAAGGCACGGGCAGCATGCTGCCGATGGTAATGACGACCACGAGCAAAGTGAAACAGGGATTGGATCACCCGCAGCCAGGCTAGAGGGCTGGGAGCACCCTCTTCCCACAGGCCTCTCTGAGGAGGTGCCCACATGACGGCTGAGACTTGAGGGCAAAGCTCAGCCATGCCGAATGCTGGGACCCTCAGGCAGGCCAGCCAGGGCCGAGGAGGTGCCTGTGGCTCAGGTCTGCCAGGCTGGGGAGATGGCGGGAGCTCAGCAGAAAGGGCTGAGCTGCCACATTCCCGATTCCACCTCACGGTAGTGGTGGCTCCAGCCATTCCAGACATGCACGGTGTGGGGCTGAAGAGTGGCCCCTAAAGGTGTCCATGTCCTGATCCCTAGGACCTAGGAACACAGCTCAGACAGCCAAAGACCCTGGCAGAGCTGATGGAGTCAGGGCCTTGGGATGGGAGATTCCCCTGGGTCACGGAGGCAGCCCGGGCACAGGGCAGCGTCACGGGTCCTTACAGGAGGTAGCAGGGCGGGTCCGAGGAGGAGGTGTGACTTTGGAGCACAGAGACCAGAAGAGGCTGCCTCACTGGCCATGAAGATAGAGGAGGGGCCAGGAGCCAAGGAACACGTCTCCAGAAGCTGGAAAAGGCGAGGAAATGAATTCTCCTGGGTCCTCCAGGAGGAGCCATCCCTCCTGACCCTCTGCTCTAGCCCAGTGAGGCTGATTCTGGACTTCTGACCCCTAGAACTGCAAGAGAACAAACTGGTGTTGTTTGAAGCCGCCTGGTTTGTGCTCATCTGTAACAGCAGCTGCAGGAAACTAATACATATGGCAAGACATCACGCACGGATCCCTGGAGCCAGGCCCTGGCAAGGACATCCCACTGGTCCCCTGCCTGGGTGAGCCTGCTGCCTCCTCTGCAGACCAGGCCAGCGGGAAGCAAGGCGACTCCTGGGAGGAAGACCCTACCTGCTCCCTCCCCTGCCTGCAGCATACAGAGGCCAGAACCCTGGCTCCAGTTTCCTTTTGGATAGTACCCTTGTCCATTAACTCGGGAGAAGCCCTAATGCTCATGAGGTCTGGAATTCATCCTTCAGGACGGACTCTATTTAGCAGACTCTGACTTATCCTCAGGTCCTCGGGTCCTGTTGTTTGTTGGGGTGCGGGACTTGCAAGGCCTCGAGCTCACATCTACTCCTGGAGGAGTCATGGTCCTAGTGCTTCATCATCCACGAGAACACAGTCAGGACTGGGGTTGGCCCACTTTGTAAGCCCCCATTAGGCGCCACCCATTGCTAATGTCTCATTTCGTGTGCCCAACGCCTGTCACCAGTGGTGGTCTGGAAACAGACGCCAGAGCCTTCCATAACATGGATCCTTGCTTCAGCCAGCAGGAGTCATAAGGGGGCTAATTTGCCCCCTAGAGCGTCAACCTGAAAAACCAATGGGCTGCCTTCAGCGCATAGCAAGGCAGCTGAGAAGGGCTGTGCACGCTGCTAGTTCAGGTGTGAGAGGTCTACATGCATCAACCAGAGACTTACGAAGGTGTCAAAAAACACATGCAATTTTTTTAAAAGTAGGATTTATTTTTTTTTTCTGAGATGGAGTCTTGCTCTGTCACCCAGGCTGGAGTGCAGTGACAATAGCTTGGCTCACTGCAGCCTCCACCTCCTGGGTTCCAGCAATTCTCCTGCCTCAGCCTCCCTAGTAGCTGGGATTGCAGGAATGTACCACCACGCCTGGCTAATTTTTGTATTCTTAGTAAAGATGGGGTTTCACCATGTTGGCCAGGCTGATCTCAAACTCATGACCTCAGGTGATCTGCCCATCTAGGCCTCCCAAAGTGCTAGGACTACAGGTGTGAGCCACTGCGCCCAGCCAAAAAAGCAGAAGTTTGCCTTGACTTTATACAGATTCCTTTTTTTTTTTTTTGTAGCAGTGTAAGAGTCTGTAAATCTAGGCCTTCACCTAGGTTGCACTGTAAATGACGAGGGCATGTTCCCTACCGCAAGTCAGCTGCTTCCCGGCTGATAAACGTGCGACTGGTGGGGAAGGTGCTGGATGCACCTCAAGTGCACAGATGTTTATTTTACAGCTTTTTTTTAAATTCAGAAAGTGTATGCAATTTAATTAGCCATATTATTTTGCAAAAAAGGCAGTACATTTTGGTTCCAGGAGCTTCTGAATAACTATAATATAGAGGGACGTTTACATTCATAATTGGTACTCAGCCTTATACTTCAATTTTACTGAAGTTTCAATGGGGAGGCAAATGTCATCTAGTTTTGCGTGGAGATTTGCGGCTCAATCCAACTCCACAAGTATTCATCGGGTGCCTACTCCATGCTCTGCATCGGGGCAGAGGGGGAGTTGTGGGAGATAAGCCAGATGTGGCCTCTGTTTTCAGGGAACACAATCTGGGGCTGGAATCGCTGAAAGGGTAGACTTTAAGATCTCCATCCGGGCCGGGTGCAGTGGCTCACACCTGTAATCCCAGCACTTTGGGAGGCTGAGGCAGGAGGATCATTTGAGGCCAGGAGTTTGAGGCCAGTCTGGCCAACATGGTGAAATCCTGCCTCTACTAAAGATACAAAACTTAGCCAGGCATGGTGGTGCCTGCCTATAATCCCAGCTACTCAGGAGGTTGAGGCAAGAGAATCACTTGAACCCGGGAGGAGGAGGGTGCAGTGGCATGATCTCGGCTCACTGCAACCCCCCCGGACGATCTACCGATATTCCGACTATCCGTTAAAAAAAAAACCTCAAAATCTCCATCGAGGGAGATTTAGAGGCAACTCCCCAACTGCCTGGCTGGCTGCTAGTTTAGTCTCCCCTGCTCGAGTGGGGTAAAGTGAGTTTTGAGGAGTCCTGGAAGAATTGTGAGAGTTTGAGTACCTATTTGTCCATTTGGGACCCTGGATTTCCTCTGGGGAGCCCCCATCCTCCACCCTCAGGTGTGGTGCTTGAGTGGGAGGACGCCCGTCTGTGCCATGCATGGCCCCGCAGGACTGAGGATGATCATGGCTGCTCATCCCTCAGCACACGGTCAGGGTCGGGGATGGAACTCAATCCCAGCCCAGGGGTACTGGAAAGGAAAGCATCCTTTCCTTCCCACAAGACTGAATGGATGAAAAAGAAGCCCTCTCTTCCCTTGGATGGGGCAGGGTGTCTGTTGTCTTATTGCTTGAGCGGAGGATCTAGACTTGTCCTGAGCCACGTATATGGATCTGAAACTAAAGACTAAAAGCATGATGTAAGGAAGAATGGACTGGATGAGAGAAGCGATATTTTTAGTGACGTTAGCTCACATCAGTTGGATTGGGGTTTTGTTTGGTGCCACTCACAGCCCAGACTTTCCATGGACAGCAAGTGCAAGGCTGAGATGAGATGGAGGAGAGGTGGCCAGGTCCTCGGTGAGAATCCTGGCCGACCACCCCTTGAGTCGGCTCTGTGAGTAGCTCCAAGTACTGGGAGGGAACCATCTTCCTGTGGTTACTGGTACATATGGAAAATCATGAGCTGTACAGACGTTTTCTTCTTTGATGAACTGTAAATGATGGTTCTGTAATTTTCACACATTGCTCAGAGTTCAACCAGTGGGACGTGAGAACATCCCCAGTTATTTTGCATTAATTTGTAGAGAAAGCCAACAGGTACGTCCAGTGAAATCACAGAATGCTATGATATGAGAATCTTCTGACAAAAGCAAAAAATTAAAGACCCTTAGAATACCTGGGTCTGCATAACTCCCAATGGCAGTGTGCCATTCCCCCCCAGTGCCCTGGCCTCTCCCTGGTGCCCAACACATTCTCAGTAGCCATTCTCTTTGGTGGGTAAAAGGACCTCTCTCTTCACCAACAGGGGTGGATCATACAGGTAACAGGTCCCCTGGGAATTGCTCTGGCCCTTCCCAGGTGACAGCTGGCAGAGAGGACATATGGGGAACGACACCTTAATTTGAGTAGAGTAGGGTCGGGACACAGAGAGATTTGCCAAGGAGGGGCAGAGGTTTCCTGGCTGGGCAGGTAAGCTTGGCAGTCCTGCATGGTGGGGAGGTTGTGTGGGGACAGGGGGCCTCAGGGAAGGAGTGGGGCTTGAAGGAGGGAAGGAGACATTAAGGAGAGAAATGAAGACAAGCTTTCCCTATGCACAGCTTTGCCTCAGGCTAGTTTGCTTCTTAGATGATCCAAAGGCAGGGAGCCAGGGATCAGAAATGTTCATTATGTCAAGACACACTCTTGGTATTGAGCATCAGCATGTTTTCCTGGGGCTTCCCAGGGCCACCACCCAGAGATTTAATCAACGAAGGAGAAGCATCTTCTCCCTCCAATGCAAGCATCTGGAACACATTAGAACCATAGGCTGCATTTCAAATGTGTAGCCCCATACAGCCCACCCACCAACCCACCCATCCTTCCTGGGACCCCAGAGAACCCAGGCCCATGGTTGTGCCCAAGAAAATCAGAGATTCAGCTCAGCTCCCATGGACCATGATTGAGTCTTTTCCCCATGCAGACCCTTCAATATGAAAAACATCCATGCATCCTTCAACATGCAAAAGATCTATGCATCGTTTGATACACAAAACATACAATCATCTTTCAACACACAAAATGTCCACTCATCCTTTAATTCACAAACATCCACTCATCCTTCAACACACAAAACATTCACTCATCCTTCAACACACAAAATATCCACTCATCCTTCAATACACAAACATCCACTCATCCTTCAACACACAAAACACCCACTCATCCTTCAACACACAAAACATCCACTCATCCTTCAACACACAAAATATCCACTCATCCTTCAATACACAAGCATACACTCAACCTTCAATACACATCCACTCATCCTTCAACACACATATACTCAACCTTCAATACACACACACACACACACACTCATCCTTCAATACACACCCACCCATCCTTCAACACACAAAACATCCACTCGTCTTTCAACACACAAAACATCTACGTATCCTTCATCATGCCAAACATCCATGTACCCTTTAACACACAAAACATTTATGTGGTGACACAAGTGAATGTTTCCATGCACTCCTACAGCCATCAGCTGGGGTTCCCTTGTTGCTTTTTAATTTCCTACTGCACTTTATGGCTCTTGCAATAACATTCTTCTCTGGCATTTAAAATAATGAAATCTCCCAAGACCCCAGAGTCCCAAGGATTAATGGGGCTAACTGTGAATTGGTGTTTTCAGTCTTCCAAACAAACTGTGGAGAGGTACACATTTTGCCACAGAGAAATCCATGCACTCATACAGGCCCTCTTACTTCATTCGCCTGACATTTCTGAGCACCCAGCACTAGAGGGGTGAACAGGCTTCTCCTGGGTGCCGAGTGGCAGCAGTGGCCACTAAGAGCTCAGAGCTGAGATAACTCACAAGGCTCCATCTGGCCCAGAGGAGAGAACAGCAGGGTTGATAAGTGATGTCTGCCTCAGGTGAGGGATGAAGAGAGTGGGATCGATTAGTGATGTCTGCCTTGGGTCAGGGAGGGGATGCAGTGGTACAGACATATTTTTGCCAGCCTACTCCTACTCCAAGCCAGGTGCTGTCCTAAATCCTGGTGAGATGGGTAATCAGCTTGGTTTGTCAAGTAGGAACTAGTGAAGCCAAGACCAGGGGTTAGGGTGGTCAGTTAATCTGGATTAGCCTGGGTGGGTTTCTCAGCACAAGGAACTTTTATTCTCTCCTAACCCTGACCTACCAGCTGCAAACATGATCAGCTGGGGAAGCATCATGACAGAGAGGGTTAATGGCTCTGCTGGCGGGTGACCCAGCAAGGATGAATCTGACCCATCGCTGTCTTGCTGCAGGAAGAATCGTTTTATGTTCACACACAAAAAATAAAAGTCAAAATAAAGCCCACACTGAGAAGCCATGCTACCAGGACCTGTGCTCCAGTTCTTCCTGGCAGCTTTGATTCAGAGCCCACACTGCCTGCCTCCGAACGGGGAGCACACCCTCTGGACTTCCTCTTTCATCTTCCCCTCCACTTGTCCCTTCTCCTTCCCTCCCTTCTCCTCCCACTCAGAGTCCAATCCTTAGACCATGTCTTAGACCAAAACCCAAGGACGAAGCCTTGAGGTAGCCACCTTTCCTGTCTTTCCAGCCCCATCCCATGTCATCAGCCTCTCCCCTACTGGCAGAGTTGAATCCTATTTATTCCTGAGACCTGGGTGGTTCACATGTCCCCAGGGAAGCTGTGCCCACCTCCCGTCTGGGTCAATTTCTTTTATCATATGCTGCTCAGCAGGAGTTGGCAAACATGTTCTGTAAAGGGCCAGATGATAAATCTCTCAGGCTGGGTAAGGTCACTACTACAATTACTCAACTCTGCTGTCACAGAGTGAAAGCAGTTACAGACAATATGTAAATGAATGGGTGTGGCTGTGTTCCAATAAAACTTTATTTACAAATACAGGCAGAGGGCCAGATATGGCGTGTCTGCCAGGTTGCTAAGCCCTGTTCTATAGAATCATGATCCTTTCTCTCCATTGCCTTTTCTTCATTCCAAGATTTTATTAATAACTGTCACGAAGAGATTTAAACTCCATGAGTACAGGTCTGTGTCTTTCTACCACCATTATAGACTACCCAACAAATATTTGTGAAATGTGCCACTGAGTCTGACAGGAAGAACCTTTGTTTTATGGTGTCTGCCATAAAACTGGAGCTGTGTGTAACCCATAAGTGTATACCCTGGGATTAGTGTTAACAATACCAGGAGAAACCTCTCTCCTTTCTCCTCAACTTAAACTTGGGAACACATAGGCTTAGACCTGTCCTTGCCAGCTTGCTGCCATCATGAGAGAAGAGCCTGACTGAAGAGCCAACCTAGAGGCAGTGGAAATAGAGAGAAACCAGGCCCTGGTAACGGCTTCAGCCTCTGGATCAAGCTGCTCCTGAAGCTGGACCCTGGATTTCTCTGGCACTTTGCTTTTTTTTGTTGGCCACTTTGAATTCAGTGTTGTCACTTGCAGATGAAAGAGCTCTACCTGCTAGAACCTCATTAATAAAACCCCGAGCTCAGACCCTGTGCTCTACCTGCTAGAACCTCGTTAATAAAACCCCGAGCTC
>NW_026652296.1:2645620-2648591 GCF_009828535.3 Hylobates moloch
CCAAATGTCCACCTGCAGTTTCTACAGAAAGAATGTTTCAGAACTCCTCAATCAAAAGTAAAGTTCAACATTGTTAGTTGAATGCACAGAACAGAAAGAAGTTTCACACAATGCTTCTCTGTAGTTTTTATTTGATGATAGTCCTTTTTCCACTCTAGGCCTCTTAGCGCTGTTAATGTCAACTTGCAGTTTCTACAGAAAGAGTATTACAGAACTGCTCAGTCAAAAGTAAGTTCAACTCTGTTAGATGAATGCAAAGAACAGAGAGAAGTTTCACAGACTGCTTCTGTGTAGTTTTTCTTTGAAGATATTCCTTTTTCCACTATAGGTCTCTTAACACTCTGAATGTTCACTTGCAGTTTCTACAGAAAGAGTGTTTCACAACTCCTCAATCAAAAGAAAGTTTCAACAGTGTTAGTTGAATGCACTGATCAGAAAGAAGTTTCACAGAATATTTCTGTGTACTTTTTATTTGAAGATATTCCTTCTTCCTCCTCAGGACACTTACAGCTCCGAATGTCCACTTGTAGTTCCTAAAGAAAGAGTGTTTCACAACTCCTCAATCATAAGTAAGGTTCAACTCTGTTAGTTGAATGCACAGAACAGAAAGATGTTTCACAGAATGCTTCTGTGTAGTTTTTGTTTGAAGATATTCCTGTTTCCACCATAGGCTTCTTAGCACTCCGAATGTCCAATAGCAGTTTCTACAGAAACAGTGTTTCAGAACTGCTCAATCAAACGTAAGGTTCAACCCTGTCAGTTGAATGCACAGAACAGAAAGTAGTTTCACAGAATGCTTCTGTGTAGTTTTTATTTGAAGATATCCCTTTTTCCACTATAGGTCTCTTAGAGCGCTGAATGTCCACTTGCAGTTTCTACAGAAAGAGCGTTTCAGAACTGCTCAATCAAGAACATGGTTCAACACTGTTAGTTGAATGAACAGAACAGAAAGAAGTTTCACAGAATGCTTCTGTGTACTTTTTATTGAAAGACATTCCTTTTTCCACTATTGGACCCTTAGCTCTCTGAATGTCCAGTTGCATTTTCTACAGAAAGAGTGTTTTAGAACTTCTCAATCAAAAGTAAGGATCAACTTCGTTAGCTGAATGCGCAGAACAGAAAAAAGTTTCACAGAATGCTTCTCTGTAGTTTTTGTTTGAAGATATTCCTTTTTTCACTATAGTCCCCAAAGCCTTCCAATTGTCCCCTTGCAGTTTCTACAGAAAGAATATTTCAGAACTACTCAATCAAAAGTAAAGTTCAACATTGTTAGTTGAATGCACAGAACATAAGAAGTGTCACAGAATGCTTCTCTGTAGTTTTTATTTGATGATATTCCTTTTTCCACTCTAGGCCCCTTAGAGCTCCGAATGTCCACTTGCAGTTTCTACAGAAAGAGCGTTTCAGAACTGTTCAATCAAAAGTATGTTTCAACTCTGTTGAACGCACAGAACAGAAAGAAGTTTCACAGAATGCTTCTGTGTAGTTTTTATTGTAAGACATTCCTTTTTGCACTATAAGACCCTTAGCTCTCTGAATGTCCAGGTGCAGTTTCTACCGAAAGATTGTTTCACAACTTCTCAATCAAAAGTATGGTTGAACTCTGTTAGTTGAATGCGCAGAACAGAAAGAAGTTTCACAGAATGCTTCTGTGTAGTTTTTATTTGCAGATATTCCTTTTAACACTATCGGCCCCTTAGCGGTCAAACTGTCCACCTGAAGTTTCTACAGAAAGAATGTTTCAGAACTCCTCAATCAAGAGTAAAGTTCAACATTGTTAGTTGAATGCACAGAACAGAAAGAAGTTTCACACAATGCTTCTCTGTAGTTTTTATTTGATGATACTCCTTTTTCCACTCTAGGCCTCTTAGCGCCCTTAATGTCAACTTGCAGTTTCTACAGAAAGAGTGTTACAGAACTTCTCAGTCAAAAGTAAGTTCAACTCTGTTAGATGAATGCACAGAACAGAAAGAAGTTTCACAGACTGCTTCTGTGTAGTTTTTATTTGAAGATATTACTTTTTCCACTATAGGTCTCTTAACACTCAATGTTCACTTGCAGTTTCTACAGAAAGAGTGTTTCACAACTTCTCAATCAAAAGAAAGTTTCAACAATATTAGTTGAATGCACTGATCAGAAAGAAGTTTCACAGAATGCTTCTGTGTCCTTTTTATTAGAAGATATTCCTTAATCCTCCTCAGACCACTTAGAACTCCGAAAGTCCACTTGTAGTTCCTAAAGAAAGAGTGTTTCACAACTCCTCAATCATAAGTAAGGTTCAACCCTGTTAATTGAATGCACAGAACAGAAAGATGTTTCACAGAATGCTTCTGTGTAGTTTTTGTTTGAAGATATTCCTGTTTCCACCATAGGCTTCTTAGCATTCCGAATGTCCAATAGCAGTTTCTACAGAAACAGTGTTTCAGAACTCCTCAATCAAACGTAAGGTTCAACCCTGTGAGTTGAATGCACAGAACAAAAAGTAGTTTCACAGAATGCTTCAGTGTAGTTTTTATTTGAAGATATTCCTTTTTCCACTAAAGGTCTCTTAGAGCTCGGAATGTCCACTTGCAGTTTCTACAGAAAGAGCGTTTCAGAACTGTTCAATCAAAAGTATGGTTCAACTCTGTTAGTTGAACGCACAGAACAGAAAGAAGTTTCACAGAATGCTTCTGTGTAGTTTTTATTTGCAGATATTCCTTTTTCCACTATAGTCCCCATAGCCTTCCAATTGTCCCCTAGCAGTTTCTACAGAAAGAATATTTCAGAACTACTCAATCAAAAGTAAAGTTCAACTCTGTTAGATAAATGCACAGAACAGAAAGAAGTTTCACAGACTGCTTCTGTGTAGTTTTTATTTGAAGATATTCCTTTTTCCACTATAGGTCTCTTAACACTCTGAATGTTCACGTGCAGTTTCTACTGAAAGAGTGTTTCACAACTCCTCAATCAAAAGAATGTTTCAACAGTG
>NW_026652296.1:2648691-2650926 GCF_009828535.3 Hylobates moloch
CTGTGGCCTTTTTATTTGAAGATATTCCTTCTTCCTCCTCAGGACACTTACAACTCCGAAAGTCCACTTGTAGTTCCTAAAGAAAGAGTGTTTCACAACTCCTCCATCATAAGTAAGGATCAACTCTGTTAGTAGAATGCACAGAACAGAAAGTAGTTTCACAGAATGCTTCTGTGTAGTTTTTATTTGAAGATATTCCTTTTTCCACTAGAGGTCTCTTAGAGCTCGGAATGTCCACTTGCAGTTTCTACAGAAAGAACGTTTCAGAACTGTTCAATCAAAAACATGGTTCAACTCTGTTAGTTGAATGAACAGAACAGAAAGAAGTTTCACAGAATGCTTCTGTGTACTTTTGATTGAAAGACATTCCTTTTTCCACTATTGGACCCTTAGCTCTCTGAATGTCCAGTTGCATTTTCTACAGAAAGAGTGTTTCAGAACTTCTCAATCAAAAGTAAGGATCAACTCTGTTAGCTGAATGCACAGAACAGAAAAAAGTTTCACAGAATGCTTCTCTGTAGGTTTTGTTTGAAGATATTCCTTTTTCCACTATAGTCCCCATAGCCTTCCAATTGTCCCCTTGCAGTTTCTACAGAAAGAATATTTCAGAACTGCTTAATGAAAAGTAAATTTCAACATTGTTAGTTGAATGCACAGAACAAAAGAAGTTTCACAGAATGCTTCTCTGTTGTTTTTATTTGATGATATTCCTTTTTCCACTCTAGGCCCCTTAGAGCTCCGAATGTCCACTTGCAGTTTCTACAGAAAGAGCGTTTCAGAACTGCTCAGTCAAAAACATGGTTCCACACTGCTAGTTGAATGAACAGAACGGAAAGAAGTTTCACAGAATGCTTCTGTGTACTTTTTATTGGAAGATATTCCTTTTTCCACGATTGGACCCTTAGCTCTCAGAATGTCCAGTTGCATTTTCTACAGAAAGAGTGTTTCACAACTTCTCAATCAAAAGTAAGGATCAACTCTGTTAGCTGAATGCGCAGAACAGAAAAATGTTTCACAGAATGATTCTCTGTAGTTTTTGTTTGTAGATATTCCTTTTTCCACTACAGTCCCCATAGCCTTCCAATTGTCCCATTGCAGTTCCTACAGAAAGAATATTTCAGAACTGCTCAATCAAAAGTAAAGTTCAACATTGTTAGTTGAATGCACAGAACAGAAAGAAGTTTCACAGAATGCTTCTCTATAGTTTTTATTTGATGATATTCCTTTTTCCACTCTAGGCCCCTTAGAGCTCCGAATGTCCACTTGCAGGTTCTACAGAAAGAGCGTTTCAGAACGGTTCAATCAAAAGTATGGTTCAACTCTGTTTGTTGAACTCACAGAACAGAAAGATGTTTCACAGAATGCTTCTGTGTAGTTTTTATTGGAAGATATTCCTTTTTGCACTATAGGACCCTTAGCTCTCTGAATGTCCAGTTGCAGTTTCTACAGAAAGATTGTTTCACAACTTCTCAATCAAAAGTAAGGTTGAACTCTGGTAGTTGAATGCGCAGAACAGAAAGAAGTTTCACAGAATGCTTCTGTGTAATTTTTATTTGCAGATATTCCTTTTTCCACTATCGGCCCCTTAGCGGTCCAAATGTCCACCTGCAGTTTCTACAGAAAAAATGTTTCAGAACTCCTCAATCAAAAGTAAAGTTCAACATTGTTAGTTGAGTGCACAGAACGGAAAGAAGTTTCACACAATGCTTCTCTGTAGTTTTTATTTGATGATACTCCTTTTTCCACTCTAGGCCACTTAGCGCTCTTAATGTCAACTTGCAGTTTCTACAGAAAGAGTGTTACAGAACTGCTCAGTCAAAAGTAAGTTCAACTCTGCTAGATGAATGCACAGAACAGAAAGAAGTTTCACAGACTGATTCTGTGTAGTTTTTCTTTGAAGATATTCCTTTTTCCACTATAGGTCTCTTAACACTCTCAATGTTCACTTGCAGTTTCTACAGAAAGAGTGTTTCACAACTCCTCAATCAAAAGAAAGTTGCAACGGTGTTAGTTGAATGCACTGATCAGAAAGAAGTTTCACAGAATGCTTCTGTGTCCTTTTTATTTGAAGATATTCCTTATTCCTCCTCAGGCCACTTAGAACTCCGAAAGTCCACTTGTAGTTCCTACAGAAAGGGTGTTTCACAACTCCTCAATCAAAAGTAAGGTTCAACTCTGTTTGAATGCACAGAAGAGAAAGAAGTTTCACAGAATGCTTCTCTGTAGTTTTTTTTT
>NW_026652296.1:2650936-2688647 GCF_009828535.3 Hylobates moloch
TCCACCCCTGAGATGGAGTAGGCCACAGCACACAGGGCATGTAAGTCAAACCAGAGGAAGACATCTCCCCAGATGGAAACCTGAAGGTGGTTCCCAAAAGTAGGGGGAATGGAAGCCGCAAGGTAAAGGCAGTTAACAAAAAAAGCCCGCTATAGAACCTGAAAATGAAGTTTTCACGACCTCATGTGTGGTTGTAATTATCAGATCACTTCAATTCACTTTGGCCAATGTGGCAGGCAGCCTCTGAGATGGCCCCAGGATCCTCACACCCTTGGGTAGTCCTTGCCCCTTGAGGGTGGGTGGGATGTAGTGATTCCTTTCTATAAATAGAATACATCAAGAGTGATAGGTTGTCACTTCCCAGATTAGGTTACAAAAGACTGACTTTCATCTTGCCAGCTTGCTCTTCTCTCTCTTTCTATCTGTCTCTTTCTCTCTCCTTTTCCTTCTCTCTCTCTCTCACCATTTCACTCTCTCTGATGAAGCCACCTGCAATAGCATGAGATGCTCAATGGAGATGTTCCCAGGACAAGGTACTGAGAAGACCATGATCCACCAACCTATGAGAACCCGATTTTTACTCATAGGTATCAGTAAAAATTATTTAAGTTTCAAAAAATTACAGAAGCTGGATCAGCCTTCCAGGTGACATTTGTCATTTTTAGTTTGGGGACAGAGCCAGAAAAATAATCCACAATCCCTAGTCCCAAGTTGTCACCTAAAAACTATTTGTAGAGGCCCACCAAGGGCTGGAAATGCCTTCTCTTGAATCAGCGGAAAAACAGAGGCAGCAGAACAGGTGGGAGGAGGAGACTCGGGAGTCAGGCTGGTCTGCTTTCAAATCCCAACACTCCTCACTCCAGGGGTGTGGCCTTGGGCAGGTGGTTGGACTTCTCAGACTTCTGCTTTCCCCAGCTGTGACATGGGGACCCATGGGGGTGATGGAAGGATGCGTGGGGAAAGGGCTTGGCAGAGAGCAGATGTGCAGACACAATGTTAATTTCATCTCTTGCAGCAAAGCAAGAGATTCTTCAGAAACAGGGTGAAGATCAAATGAGACGCTGGTGATAAAGTACCTGCTGAAACATCTGGCATGGCCAAGAGGTTCAATGAAGACTGGCTGGTGCTACTTTTATTGCTGCTGCTCTTGTTGTTGTTGTTAATGAACATGATGTTACCACCCATAGAGTTAGGCCATCAGCAGGCTTTTCAATTAAGTGAACTACATTTATTTCAGCACCTATCCATGTTTAAATCTGGCCGTTGCCAGGGCTAAAGTGAAAGTTGGGTGCTCCTTCAAAATAACACAAAATAAATTAAACTTCTCTCACACCCACTGAAAAAAATACTATTTAATATCTTTCTGGGGCCATTCATTTAAACTTTAAAAATGGGTCTCAAAACAATTCTGGATTTTATGCTTGCGGAGCCTAATTGCATGACTATGAGGTGACCCGATAGGGCTTTAGTTTTAGACAATGATCGTGTGGTTAATAAGCTGTGTTCTTTGTGGGTGGGTAATGATTCTGATTAGATGAAATTCAACTGAGGGCTCTTGGGTAAGCCACAGACCTGGATTCCCAGGCACCCAGAGAGAGCTGCTTGCTCCCCCTGAGAAATTAAACACAAGTGTAAGCAACTGTTGTCTGAGTGTTTGTGCATGGCTATGATTGATTGATTTACTGTTCAGAAAGCTCCCTTTTAATTAGGAAGTAAATCTTGCTTCTCGATGTGTGACTATAACTGTCCTTTGAGAACACACAGGCAGTATTGACCCAGGAGTGAAGGAGGAGCCACTCGTGCCGTGGGAAGCATGGTGCTATGGGGCAGGGCCGGCCCCACCAGAGGCCTGGACGTAGGGTGCCCAGCAGGAGGGGTGCACAGCCAGGGCTGAACCTGAGCTGGTGCTGGACGGCCACTGAGGAGGAGGGTACAAAAACAATGGCTCACATTTATTGGGTCCTACCAAATGTCAGGGTATTAAAGAGTCTGACCCTACTTTTTGATATCTGCTTGCTGACTCCTTTTAAATCTGTCCGTCTGCCCCACATTTGGGGAAGCTGGTAAGAAAGCCCAGGTGCTCTTCCATTTGGCATGAGGAGGCCATTCCAGCCATCCTCCAGGCCCACCCCAGCCCCCGTAGAAACCCCAACCAGCCTCCTTTCCTTGCCCTCTCCAGCCATTTTCAAACCTGCTGGGAAGTCTGCTCTGCTCTCCCCAGGAAGCCTCATGATGCAAGTAATCAACTTTTCCTACCTCTCGGTGTGCGTCCCATCCCTCTCTGCATTGGACAAGGCTTTGCGGGGAGGGTGGTCCATCCTGCAACTGCAGACCAGCAGGCTGCTCCCAGCAGCCAGATACTGTGCTAAACTCATTCCACCTTCACAGCAACCCTGCATCCTCCATCCTGTATAAGCCCCCATTTGAGGGGGAGAAACAGAAGCTATATGAGGTGAAGTGACTTGCCCAGTGTCACACAGCAGTGGAGCCAGATCTCAAATCCTACTCTGCATGACTCCAGAGCCACTACAGAACCATGTGAGCATCACACAAGTTCACAGGGAACCACCCACAGACGTGGCATAGGCTGCTCCCTCTGCCCAGAGCTCACCTTTGTCCTCCAGGGATCTCTCACACACCTACACCTCTTGCCAGGTGTGGGAGGTAGAGTTCTAAAAGTGTCCCCACTGCACACCCAGGATTCCACATCATTATCCCCAGAAACTGTGATTATGGGGAGATGTTATTGCCATGGTTATGTTAGGGTCTGTGGCATGTTTGACCTTAAGACAGGGAGATGAGTCTGGATTATCCAAGTGCAATCACCCAGTGTCATCCTGTATGCTCTTAAGAGTGGAGCGTTTTCTCCGGCTGGTGGCAGAAAGGAAAGTCAGAGACAGTGAAGCATGAGAGGGGCGTGACCTGTCATTGATACTTTGAGGCTGGAGCAGAGCTCATGAGGAGGCAGCACAGCCTCAAGAAGCTGGAAACACCCCTGGCCAACAACCAGCAAGGAAACAGGGCCTCAATCCTGCAGCCACCAGGGCTGTGTTCTGCCAAACACCTGAATGGGAGAGAAGTGGACTCTCCCCCAGAGACTCCAGCTAAGAAGTCAAGCCAGCTGACACCTGGATTGTGGCCTAGTAAGACCCTAAGCAGAGAACAGCAAGGTCCATCTGGATTTCTGACCCATGGAGCTGTGAGATGATCAATGGATTCTGTGTTAAGCCCCTGAATTTGCAGTAATTTATTACAGCAGCAATAAAAAACTAAAAGCAAAGGCACCACGGGTGCCAAGGATGTGAGTCCCTGATTGCTCTTCACCTGGGGCCCTTTTTCAGGGCTGTGTTTGCAGCCAGCATCCTTTAGGGACAAGGCAATGTCTCCCTCCAGACAAAGAGGAGGCCTTCTTCCTGCTTGCTATGAAATAGTTGGTTCCCAAGCTCTGCATTCCTCAGCTGTAACACAAACCCGCCATGTCATCCATGGGACTTGAGGGCAAGGGAACACACATGCTGAAGTGTAGGCTACTTATTGTGCTGTGAGTCATGAAGTCCTTTGTCTCTGATCCAGGAGTCTTGGGTGTTCTGCCAGCATCCATGAATCAGTAGCACTCTAACTTACAAGCTTATATGTAAAGTAAAATGAAATCCCAGACCCCACAACAGTTCCTTCTCCTTTTCACCACCACTCTCCCACTCATCTCCAGCTGGCAGCTGGTTAGCCCTTCCTGAGAGCAGATTTTTCAGCCCTGCCACAGCTTCCACACCATTGGAGCACAAATACTACTCCTTCGTAACAGTTTGTCGCCCAAAACTTTTGCATTTTTGTGTGATGTTTTTACAAATATCTGACTCCCCTAGTAACTTGGTATTCCAGGTATCATGTCTGACTTTTCTCACCATTACATATACAGTGTCTAAGAAAATGCCCAGCCCATAATAGGTGCTCAACTTTTATTAAAAAAAGGAAGAAACTGCTGGTGATGGAGTCAGGTCATTGAGCCCTTGAGACAGTCACAGTTCCATAGAATCTCCACAATATCACATTCTAATAAAATTACAGGCCAGGCGCAATGGCTCATACCTGTAACCCCAACACTTTGAGAGGCTGAGGCAGGAGGATGGTTTGAGCTCAGGAATTTGTGACCAGCCTACGAAACAGAGCAAGACCCTGTCTTGAGAATAAATAAATAAATAGATTAGATAACTAGGTAGATATGTAGGTAGACAGATGGGTAGATAGAAAAATTAGATAGGTAGATACATGATAGATAGATAGATACATAGATAGATACATTGATAGAGACATGATAGATAGATACATAGATACATAGATAGAGACATGATAGATAGATACATAGATAGATACATAGATACATAGATAGACACATAGATGATAGATAGATACATAGATACATAGACACATAGATAGATGATAGATAGATAGATATTGATAGATAGATAGATAAAATTACAGTCACCTCCAATGTTCAAATATAATGCTGTCCTAAAAACATGTACAAAGGTTAAGAGTTTAAAATCCTAGCAATCCCCATATATGTCACTAGGGAGCTTCTCTTCTCACAAAGAGAAAACATTTTTACAAAGTTCCTCATTCCCCTTGCCTTAGATGTAATAGTGAGTGCCATGTTTCAGCTCAAGACTAAACAGGAAGCCATTGGATTTGCCTCCCTTGAGCATACACATGGGCCACGGATGTGCCATGTTGTACAATGACATTCATCATGCTTATGACAACAGTGGTGTGAGACACCTTTACTTATCATCTCTGATTTTAGCAATTTCTTGTTTTCTCTACTCATTTTTATAAAATACTTATTCAAAAATACAAAGCACATTCCAATACTTGCACCAACGAAAACCAAAGAACTACTAAGATGGTGCCGGGCCCATCCCAATCTCGGAGGTGCAGAGACCAGGTGGCAGCTGCACTCTCAGGCGGCAGTTCAAATTCACCTGCTGGCTGCTACAGCAGGGGTTATCCTCCAACACACAGCAAGTGCAAGAACAAAGTATATGCCGTTCTCTTTTCTTTAAAATATGCCTCTCTTGCACTGTTTTATTCCAACATTCAGTAGAGACATGGGTGTGGAGAAAGAGTCAAGATTTCTCTCTACTACAAGGAAAGCTGAATCCTGAACAAAACAATAAATGGTAACAGACATGTAAATTCATGATCAAGGATGCTGAAGGGCGTGGCAGAGACAATGGCATCTGTAGAACCCATGTTCTGTTGAGAGGGCAGCTGCCCCTCAGCACCGCAGGTCACTGCCTGGGGAACAGGGCCAGAACAGCCAGATCTTTCCAGCTTCCAAAGGAAGCCGAACAATTTGGACTTTATAAATGTAAAATCTCCCGATTTTAAAATGTTTTTTAAATGTTTAATGTTTTTAATTATTAGTAAGCCAGGTGTCATGGCTCACACCTGTAATCCTAACACTTTGGGAGGCTGAGGTGGGAGGATCAGTTGAACCCAGGAGTTTGAGACCAGCCTGGGCAACACAGTGAAATCCCATCTCCACAAAAAATACCAAAAAAATAGCAGGGTGTGGTGGTGCATACCTGTAATCTCAGCTGCTTGGGAGGCTGAAGTTGGAGGATCACCTGAGCCCAGGGAGGTCAAGGCTACAGTGAACTATGATCGTGCCATTGCATGTGTCTGGGCAACAGAGCAAGGCATTGTCTCAATAAATAAATATTATTTTTATTAAATAATAATTAATAAATAATTTATTATAAATAAATACTATGCAAGTTAAACCCAATAAGCTGGCAGCCCCCAATTGATAATTTCTGAAAAAAACTCATATTTCCAACTGCTTTTGTGACTTCTCCACTTGGATCTCTAAAAGGCATCTCAGACTTGACATGTCAAAAATGAAACTCTCGATTCTAGCAGGCATCTCCCTGCCCCATCCACCCCCACCCCCAAACCAACTCCAATACACCTCTGCTGCTCCTCACATTCACAGGCAAGTCAGTGACCGGAGCATCCATTCACCACCTAGCCCATGCACAAGTCTCAGCTCCCTCTGCCCCACCCACCTCCCCAACCATCCTTCAGCATAACTCTCTGCTTCACCCCCCTGCCAGCACCATCATCTCCGTGAAAGAACAGGCATTGTGACACTGTGATGCACACCTCTGGTAGAGACAGCCATGATGGCAGACAGTGTGGGCCATGGTGGATGTTGTTGTTGTTTGCAGTGCACACCAGCCTGGAAATGCTTCAGCCTGGAGGTGACATGTGTTGTTTCTACT
Source organism: Hylobates moloch (assembly GCF_009828535.3). Taxonomy (NCBI): domain Eukaryota; kingdom Metazoa; phylum Chordata; class Mammalia; order Primates; family Hylobatidae; genus Hylobates; species Hylobates moloch. Next base: position 2,657,221 of record NW_026652296.1, read on the forward strand.
CATGTCTCATAGCCCAGAGCAAGTCACCTGACCTTGCCTAACTTCAAGGGGACAGGAAATCATCAGCACTGGTAATATCTACCACAGGGACTAGTAACTTCTACCATTGCTAAATTTTGGGTTTTGCTAGTAAAGAACACTTAAAAATATATATCCACCACTACCATCTATTAGATCAACAGCGGACAAACGATGGCCCAACAGCCACAGTCGGCCCAAAACCTCTTTGTAAATTAGGGTTTACCAGCACACAGCCTGTCACTTGTTGTATATTGTCTGTGGCTACTACTGCGCTACAACAGCAGTGCTGAGTAGTTGCAACAGACACTTCGGGTCCTGTAAAACTGAAAATATTTACTTTGGGCCTTTACAGAAAAAGCTTGAGCACCCCTAGATTCACTCATTCACTGTCACAATTATCTCATAAAAGAACATTTGGGCCCCGCAAGGTGGGCTCACGCCTGTAATCCCAACACTTTGGGGGGCCAAGGGGGGCGGATCATTTGAGCTCTCCTGAACAACATGACGAAATCCCGTCTCTACTAAAAATACAAAAATTAGCTGGGCGTGGTGCTGTGCACCTGTAATTTCAGCTACTCGGGAAGCTGAGGCTGGAGAATTGCTTGAACCCAGGGGGCAGAAGCTTCAGTGTGCCTGGATCACGCCACTGCACTCCAGCCTTCCTGACAAAAAAAAAAAACACCACCCAAAAAAAAAAAAAAAAAAAAAAAGAGAAAAGAAAAAAAAAGAACATTTTTAACTGAGAAGGTAGAAAAATGGTATCTTAGAATAGAGGCTCACCCTTAAATCAGATCTTGATGGAAAAGACGTGATGTCTTTATTTTCTTCATATATCTGCAAAAAGAGGAAACTTCAGCAGAGGCTGCTGTGGGGCACAGACAAGTGTTTGGGGACCCCCGGACTGTGAAATCCTTTAGGGATTAAAACTCAGAGGCTGGGAAGGAAGCGGCAGACAAGTGAATTGGGCCACGTGGGGCCGTGGGACCAGGACCGTGGGCAGAACTCAAGCCCACCTGAGAGGCGGGGCCAGGAAGCTGCAGCCAATGGCTGCTGTGGGGTGGGGCTCCACTACAGCCTGACCTTCTCATTGGCCAAAAGAAGACGGAAACAGATTCTGATCTTGTCATATAATTCCCAATTTAAGAAACAAAAAAACACTCTGAAGGACAAATTTCATGACTGTCGTTTCCCCCAGAGATGAAGTTGGGGAACACAAGTGACCCTATAGAAGAGCAGACTCATCGAGTTTACCAATGTTTCATTTATTTTTCTAAAAAAAAAATGACATGAAGCAAAAATGACTGGAAGCCACTAAAAGGAATGAAGTCGTGATACACGCTACAACGTGGATAAGCTCGGAAAAGAGGCCAGAAAACACAAAAGGTCACCTACGGCATGGTCCAGTTGATATAAATCCAGAAGGAATCAATCCTTAGTAACAGAAAGCAGAGTCACCGTTGTCAGGGGCTGGGAAGCGAACAGGAGCTAGACAGAGAGATAGAGGCGATGGCTGTATAACATTGTGAACGTGCTAAAGGACCCTGAATCGTGCACTTTAAAATTGTTAATTTTATGTCATGTTAATTCCCCCTTAAAAAAAATGACTGTTGTCAACTCTGGGTAATGTGAGTGAAATTACTCTTTTACATATTTTTCCCAATTTCTGATACACATATTGGAATATATTTTACCCACTGCACGGGTGAAATTCAACACAGTGCAGGGCCAGGACAGGCCCTTGAGGCACCGGTTTGCCGCGGTAGATCTCCATCATCCACGACGGTGCCCATCGGGTCACCTGGTCATCATTCCGCCGGCGGTCCCCACCCAGGAGACCTGCCTATCTTTCCCAGCCTCAGGAAAACTGCTCTGGTGGGATCAGAGATAAAAATAAATCTGCAGAATGTTGGGCCAGACACGAAAGAGAACAGGCTGTATGATTCCATTTATATAAAGTGCAGAAACAGACAAATCTGATCAATGCTACAGAAGCCAGGATGGTGGGGTCGTTGTGCGGTGGTGGTTGGGAGGGGCATGAAGGGGGTTGTGCTGGTCACGTCCTGTTTCTGAATCTGGATGCCAGTGGCACAGATGTGTTCAGTTTGTGAACGCTCCTTGGGCTGCACAATCGCTCATGCACTTTCCTGTATTACTCCAGCTTTAGAGAAGTTTTTAAAGAAATAATAAATGCATAAATCCATCAGATACATTGAATTTCCTGCCAAGCCTTTGAAATGGAGGCCCAGGCCTTGGCTTCAGGTTGCAAGACACCCGAGAGTTGAGTTTGTGGGATGTTGTACAGATGTGGGTCTCAGAGGTTTATTATAACTTTTTTTGTGCAAACAGAAATTACCCCAGCACATCTGGAGACGAAGCTCCTAAAGCGGGTGTGAGTGCAGCTTGTCACTGTACCTTCACAGCACAAGGAGAGGAGAGTTCAAAACCACAAAGCTCCTTCCTTTCTTTCAGGAGAAAGAAAATGGAGAATGGGAACGTCATCAGCCCAGACCAAAGCTGTTCTCAGGCTTAGAATCAGGGAAGAAGAAACGTAATTGCAGAGGGCCCATGCTCCTCTAATTTTTTGGAAAGAATCTGAATGCACTGGTGTGTTATTGAGTCCCTGGGGAAGCTGCTGTCCCTCCCCATACCCTCACTCCCTCCACAAGTTCACAGACACCTCGGAGGGAGCCCAGGAAAGGCTGTGAAAGGACCGTGCCCAGAGTGGCCTTCCAGAGCCCCTGCTTCCCTCCCAGGACCCAGCCAGGCCAGCATACTGAGCCCTCTGAAGGGATCTCACAGCAGCAGCCCAGAACGCCACATTTTCATGGAGTTTGTCCACATCCACAGCAAACAGCAGGCAGGCCGGGGATTATATAAGCTAATTACCCCATTCCTTCCCCTCAGTGCAGAAAAGGTCAGGTCCCCACAGCGGGCAGGCTCAGAGCACAAGTACAGCCCCCACCTCCATCCCCCGCCCCAGGGTGTGGGAGGAGAGAGGAGAGAAGGAAAAGAGGGAGGGAGGGAGGGACAGAGACAGAAAGAGAGGAGAAGGGAAAGAAAAACAGACAAGTAGAGGCAAAAACGAGGGAGGGAGAGAGACAGAAAGACAGGCAGGCAGAAAAAGAAAAGAAAGGGAGGAAGACATTGAAAGAACAGGAAGAGAGAGCAAGTGAGAAAGGGGAACAGGAGGGGATGGAGGGGAAGAAGATTTCCCTTTTTTCTTCCTTTTATTTCTCTGAACTTCAGTACAGGGAGAATCTGCATTCCCAGGACAGGAGCACCTCCCCCAGCAGCCCTAGTGCACCCTGGGCAACTGGGCAGAACCGGACTGCATGGGTTCAAGTCCCCACTGGCCACCCATAGCCACTCCATCCCATTATCCCAGGTGAACGGTTTCCTCTTGAGTGATCAGGACCTCATCTGTGTCCTCCCTGTAGTGTGGAGAGGACATGGATGGACTCTGCGTTTATGCCCCAGCAGGCATGCGCCGTAGGAGCTGTGCCTTGTCCCTATTCCTCCAACAGCAGCCATCACTCGAGAAGGGGCCACAGCCCCATCTACCCAGGAGAGGCCCAGATGATGCCCATACTCCAGGTTAGCATCTGTCCAGAGAGAAGCATCCTGGTGTGGCCACTTGTTCTGTCCCTGGGTGATGGGATGGACAAGGGGGACGGTGGTGATACTCCCTATGTTAGTCACCAGCTGGGAGCTGGCTTGGGTTCAGGTCTCACTTCCATCACTTACTTAGGCTGGGCTGGGGCACCAGGTCTTGGCTTGCGCCCTGAGTAGAGCTGGTCCTGACAGCGGAGACCCAGTGCCCGTGTGCCCCCTGGGAAGTCAGTGTCCCCATAAGGGCAGTTGAGTCCAATGTGCAGAGGCCCTGAAGGAGGTGATCGTACTTCTATCCCTGGTCCCCCACTCTCCAGCCATGAGTGTTGGGCAGCCCCTGATGGGGCCCTGACCTATAAAATGGGGGTCTCATAGCCGACTTCAAAAGACCCTGGGGAGACCCACTCAGATGACTCACAGGGTGGGTTCTCGCAGTGGATGCCAGCTGTCCCCACCATTACCCTTGGAGACCACAGGCCCAATCTGAGGAGCCTCCTATGAGAGGGGGTCATGAGTCTGGGGATTACTGAGGCTCTCGAGATACTCATTCCCCACTTTCTTCAAACCCCCTGGAAGCGCCTCCAGCCCCCATGTCACTGGGCTGATGAGAAATTCAGTTCCAGCCAAATGGAGGCTGCTGTTTACACCCGCACCTTCTCAAAGCCCCAGAGGCCTAGCATGGAGCCAAACTCTTGGGGAAGCCCCGAACTCTCAGTTCACAATGGTCAGTCATTACTTACGAGAACAGCAAGGGCAACTATTTATTGAGCACTTTCTGTATGCCAGGCGTTGCTCTAAGTGCTTTATGTGTTTAAATAATCCTGACTGCAGATTACAGACGGGCACCATTCCTATTGCAGATGAGGCTCGCCTAAGGCCACCAGCAAAGGGATTGAGCCCTACTTCAAACCCTGAGGTGTGGCTCTGGTCCCTAGGCCCTTGATATACACAGACCCTAAGGGTCTCTTGAGGGCAGAGGCCAAGAGGTGGAGGCAGAGGGGCTTTGGAGAAGCAGGGGCCCGGGCATCCGGGGTCTGGCCTGGCAGGAATTTCCTGGCAGCCCTACCAGTGCAGACTCTGCCACCTGCCCAGGAAGCTGTGAGGCTGGGCTGTGGTCCCCCAGCCCTAGGACCCCCTCCCAGCTTGGTGGCTGTTTTTCGCACTATCTCAGCCATGCCCCCCACAAGGCATCCTCCTTTTGAAAATAAAAACCAGGAGTGGGCACTTTCAGTCTCCCACTCCATACCACAAAACCCTGATGAAGGAGTTCCACTGCCTTCTGGGAAGAGGACAAAGGAAAAACACACACACACAAGAGCAAGTCACAAATTAACATCGCAGCACATCAGGTAGGCACACGTGCATTTCTGCAGACACGCTTGGGCTCAGGAGCCTGCCAAGCCCCAATCAGCCTGTGTCCTGCCGGGATGTATATCCCACTTCCAGCAACAGTAGGGTCCTGACATTTAATCCTGAGGAGGTGACCTCCTCTGGCATCTCTGAACTGGGCCTTGACAAATAGCAGTCATTTCTGAATCCATTCCCCCAAAAGGTCACCAGCCAGACGCCAACAAAAAACCCAGCCATTGCCATCACCTGCCGTCAGTCTTCCCCCACCCCCACCTTCTCCCCCACCTGTCTGGCTTGTGGAATCCTGTTCTGGCAGGAAGGCACTAGCCAAGACCCCCACCTGCCAGGGCCTGTCACCCTCCTGTCTCCCAGAATTCCCTCCTTCCCCCTCACCAAGTGGGGGACTCTCATGCCTCTGTCCTCACCCCGGGGAGGACCACCAGGGTAGTGGGCCCGAAACCTCCCCTGCTGCCTGGGGCCAGACACAACGGGCTTGCCTTGAAACAGAGGGGCCAAGGGTCCTTCCCTACACCTGGAGAAACCAAAGCCCCGTGACCAAGTTTTGGCCCCATACCCTGGGAAAGAAAACCCTCTGTGCAAGTACAGCAATCCCAGCTCCCTCCCTAGTGCTGGGCCCTAATCCACCCCAGATACTTCCTCAGTTTGCAACAAAAATCGCTAAGCAGCTCTCACAGGTCTCATCTCCTTCACCAAGGCAGTCTGCTGAGCCTCAGCCACCACTACCATGTGGCGCCACGCACGGGGTGCAGGCTGGGAGGTGTGGCTTCTCCACGGATCAGCTCGAGTCAGCCTTTCAGTCATCGGCTGCATCTTCATCCCAGAAACCACCCTTGACCAAGCATCCTGCCAGGAGCTCCCTTTAGCTACATTTTCCCAGCTACCATGTCCAAGTGTGCTTTTATCAGAAAGTCTTACTTTTTTATGGTTTTCTTTTCAAATTATGAAAAGTAATGCACATTTACCTACTGTAGAAAATGAGTGAGGTATAAAACACACAAAGAGGAAAGTAGGGTTCCCCTGCCAGGCTTGGCCGGGACTGAGACAGCGACCCGCCCTCTGTGGGAGTGACTCTTGAAAGCCTTGGGACGTGCTCCTGGCTTCCCCAAACATGCCCACATTCCATAATGTCTAGTTTCCATCTTAAGCCACTGTCCTGGGAGGAATCCAGGCCCCCATCACTTATTCACTCCCTCATTCCAGACCTGGGTTCGAATCCTAGCAGCCGCATGACCACCTCGCCAGCGTCCTCATCACAATATGGGGCTGTTGCAAGGATTCGATGAAGTTCACCCCACAAAGCCCTTTCCACAATGTCTGCATACAGTAAGTGTTCAAGAAACAGCACCAATGAATGTTAACATCACCACCATCACAGTGGTATCAAGGGTCTCTGCTTAACAGAGGCATGGCCTGAAGTGAGGATTTGAGGGCAGGTAGTTTATAGGGGAGGTGGTCCCAGGAAATCCAAGGAGTAGGCAGGTGAGACTGAGGAGGCTAATCAAGGTGTCATCAAGGCCAGCTGCCACATGGGCCCCAGAGGAGAGGTGCTGGACACCCTCAGGGTTATCTCACCTGTGGGGCAAGGGAGCTAGGGTATTTATCCTCCGTTCCCACCATCATTGGCTGGGGGCTGCTCTTGGGGGAGCTTAGCTTCCTGGCATGTGGGTCTGGACTGGAATGGTGAGTACAGGGAACTGGGCAGAACCAGGGCAGGTGCTGTTCAGTGCTGGATCTGTGCTTGGAGGTGGGGACACAGACAATTCATGTTCTAGGCTCTCTAGGGACTCCCCCTGGAGACTGGAAGGTGGATCTAGGAGTGGAGACTCATATTGCTGCAGCCATTCACAAAATGCTTCCTCTTCTCTCCGTATTTCTCCCTCACTCTTCATTGCCACAAACAGGACAGGGGCCCCAAGGGAAGGGTCATGCACTCCAGCCTGGCTCCTGGTCACGCTCCCACCTCGGCAACCCCCGGGAGTTCAGTGGAGACCCTGCATCCTGGGTCCACACCAGCCTTGTTCACAAGACAAGGTGACAGAGGCCGTGCATTCAGATGTGCAGCAGGGAGATTTGAGAATGACTCAACCTTTTACCTGATGGTCCCGGGACCTCGGGAGGAGACCTACCCTGCTGAGCCTCTGCGTCTACATCTGCAAAGTGAGACTTACAGGCGCGACCGCCTCTTTAGGCTGCGTGAAGAGTCTGGAGATACAGGGAACATTCAACACACGCTGAGTGCCTGGGTCTGCTCACGTTTTCCCAATCCAGATCCAAGAAAAGCACGCTGCTGCCCCGCAAGACCAGAACACAGAGCCCCTCCCTCCCCAGGAGCCGGACCTGAGCAGCAGGGGGTTAAAGAGCAGTACGCGGGCTGTCCCCGGGTCAGGGTCGTTTGCAGGAAGGCAAAGCCGCGGAAGAGGGAAGGAAATGCCCCGGGTCCCAGGCAGGGCCTCGAGCGTGCCCTCGCCGCCCCCTGCTGGCCACGCCTGGAGTTGCAGGAACCGGGCGCCGGGCGGGACCTCAGCTACCCGCTCTGCGCTGCTCCCGCGCCGGGTGGGAGAAGCGCCCTCCGCGGCCACGCACTGGGGTCTCACAGGGGCCAGGCTGAAGAGCAATGCACGTCTTAAAGGCGGGAGGCCGGCCTGGCGCAGGCTGAGGAACACTGATGAACGACCTCCTGCAAAGGTTTGTCCCGAGGACAGGGCTCGGGGAAGCGGGACGGCGCAGCATCTACACCCCCGCGCGCCGGTGGCCCCCGGAACTGCTGATCACTGCTAGATGCCCCACCCCCACCGCCACAGCCAGGAACGGGGATGACACGGGGTGGGAAATTCAAGGGGGAGCCCAAAAAATCGTTCTTCAAAATAAATCGTATTTTGGAAATTCAAAATCAATGCAAGCATATCCAAGAACAAAATAATCAAAATTGTAAATGAAGTCAGGATCAGTAGTACTGATTTGTCTTTTTGCCTAGGGCTGCAATACGGCTGGGCCCAGAGCTGTTATTTATCTGTCGTTGTTTAAAGCTTTGATATTAAGCCAGGCCAGGTGGCCCACACTTGTAGTCCCAGCACTTTGGGAGGCTGAGCGGGGAGGATCGCTTGAGGCCAGGAGTTGGAGACCAGCCTGGGCAACATGGTGAGACCCCATCTCTACAAAAAATACAAAAATTAGCCAGGTGTGGTGGCCCACGGCTGTGGTCCCAGCTACTCAGAAGGCTGCGGCAGGAGGATCACCTGAGTCCAGAGAGGTCAAGGCTGCAGTGAGCCATGATCAAGCCACCATTGCCCTCCAGTCTGAGCAACACAGTGAGACTCTGTCTCAAAAAGAAAAAGAAAAAAAGAAAAAAAAGCTTTAATATTTTGTGTGTCATTAATTTTTTGCACTGATTTTGATTTTTTCAAAGTCACACTAAAATATCCTCTATCTTGATTACAGGGTGTTGGGACTTGTGCTTTTTTAGCATTTCCTTAAATTTTGCACCCAAGGCAATGGCATCACCTGCCTCACCCTGGCCTCGGCCCCTCCCTCCTGCTTCTTTCTGTGGTCTCTCCCCAGGGACTCTGGATCTCTTAACTCCTCAGGCCTCCCCACCAGGCAAGGTTCGCCACCCCTCCTTCCAGCAGCCTCTAGAAGGTGGAACAGGCAAGGAAATGAAATGGATTCTACCCTAGAGCCTGCCGGGGAGAACACAACTGGCTGGCACCTGGATTTTAGCCCAGGAGACTGTGACAGATGCTGACATCCAGAGCTGTGGGGTAACACAGTTGTGTTGCCTCACACTCCGAAATTTGTAACAATTTGTGATAGCAGCCACAGTGCCCTCCAGCATGTTTTTTTGTTGTTTTTTTTTTGTTTTGTTTTGTTTTGTATTGTTTTGTTTTTCCTGAAATGGAGTCTCGCTCTGTTGCCCAGGCTGGAGTGCAGTGGCGTGATCTCAGCTCACTACAACCTCCGCCTACAGGGTTCAAGTGGTTCTCCCACCTCAGCCTCCCAAGTAGCTGGGATTACGGGCACCCACTACCACGCCCGGCTAATTTTTGTATTTTTAGTAGAGACGGGTTTCAGCATGTTGGCCAGGCTGGTTTCGAACTCCTGAGCTCGGGTGATCCACCAGCCTCAGCCTCCCAAAGTGCTGGGATTACAGGCATGAGCCACACTGTGTCTGGCACCAGCATGCTTTAAGGAGTCCTGGGACCCCCGGAGATGACACAGGAGAGAGAGCGGGGCAGGGCAGCAGGTTGGCCTCACTCACACACCACCGACCCTGGATCAGTCTCCTGGGGCTGCCATAACAAATGATCAGAGACTAGGGGGCTTAAAACAGCACAGATCGACTCTCACAGTCTGGAGGCAGAAGTGGAAGTCAAGGTGGCAGCAGGGCCATGCTCCTTCCGAAACCTCCAGAGTAGGATCCTTTCTGCCTCTTCAGTTTCTGGTGGCTCCAGGCTTTCCTGCAGTGGCTTGTGGCTACATCACTCCCAAACCTGCCCCTGCAGTCACATCAAACTCTCCTCCTCCGACTCCAATCTCCCTCTGCCTCCCTGTTCTGACACTTGAGATGGCATGACTGCTTACTCTACCTTAGCTGGACCTCATCTTCAAGGGACTACAGAAAAGAACAGGACCCCTGGGTCTTACCAGCTGAGACTGCTGGAGTTCAGAGGCAGTGCTCTCTCAAAGAAGCTGGGGAGCTGCCGAGGGCAGAACCCTGGTGTTCATGACTACTCCCAGCAACTCTCACCTGTCCTTCCTCTGCCAATGGAAAACAAAAGGAACTGACTGAGCTAGCCAAAGGACTTTGGACCATAGGGGATCTTTGGAAGGGTGTAGGGTCTTGCTGTCTCTTGGCACTCCCTTCTCCTTGTGAGATCTTTTCCTCTTTAGCTGGAATGAGGAATGCAGCGTTCCACTGCCCATCTAAACTGCTTGCTAGGGTCAAAATATAGAAAATAAAAAGGGGGGATTATCCACCCTCACCCAGATGATGCTGGATCAATTTCCCATCCCAAGAGCCTTGATTTAATCGTTAATGAAAATATCTTTTTTTCCCCAATAAGATCACATTTACAGTTTCCAGGGATTGGGACCTGATATCTTTGGGGCCCATTTCTCAGCTTCCCAGGGGCCCTGTGACATGCCAGCTGCTCTCTGGGACAGGCAAGGGACAGCCATTTATCCATGTGGTTAAGAGCTCAGCTGCCAGACAGACCTGAGTGCCCCCTCCAGCTCTACCCTCACTTACTGGGACCCTTGAGACAAGTGACATGGACTCTTTGAGCCTCAATTTCCTCCCGTCTACAGTGGAGAGCTGGTCATGTCTCATGAAGAGTCCTTGGCACCAGGGAGACACTGTGTCAATGCTAGTGCTGATGACACGATCTCTATCTGGGGCATGCTGACTGGTGTTGGTTGAGAGCATAGGGTCAGACTGCCCTGCCCACTCTTTGTGCTGCCCATAGTGAGCTGTGTGGCCTTGAACAAATGGCCTTACATCTCTGAGCCTCAGTTGCCTGGTCTGTGAAATGGGGGAATGGCCGTGCCCATCTGACTTGTTCATTGGAAGGATTAGATGAGATGGTGCATGTAGAAAGCTTGGCTCCTTGGAGTGGCTGTCTCCACCTGCCTGTGCCCACTGCCTGCAGGAGGAAGCCAGGAGAAGTGGCAGGAGTGCTGGTACCCGCGCCTCCTTTCCTTCTTGGAGGGCTTGGCTGCCCCAGCTCCCTGCAACCTCAGGTGCCACTGTATCGTTCCAACACGAGGTGTGTCACATTTTTACATGGTCAGCTGTCATTTCGTGTCATTTCTGGTGACATGAGCTAACCTCCCAGGACACCCCACTCATGCTCAGTGGTTTATGATCCCCACAGATAGAATTACAGCTTTATTATGGATAAATGGCCACATATAATCCCTTATTTTATTTTTAGATATCATTATTGCTAATTATATGAGCAAACCCTTGTGACTTAGGGGAACACAAAAATTATCTCTAAATCATTCATGCAGAGTTGATTTCCAAAGAAAAGAGAGTCAACGGGTCCATCTGGGCTGGAGGGCGATGTTATGTATATATATGTTTTACATATAAATATATATTTACATAGACGCACCTCCTACATATCCATACATGTCAGATATGTATTATATTTATTTTTTCCCACCACGTTCAGTCTCCCAGGATTTGGGGGTCATATTTTCAAAGGAAGACTGTGAAGGACAACTTGAAGGCAATTTGAATTGTTAACCTGGTGAAGCCACAGTCCTCTTATTCACCTGAACACTCATCTAGGTATTGCTGTGGCGGTGTTTGGTAGATGTGATTAAAGCCCATGATGTCAGGTAAAGGAGACTATCCGGGATGTCCCAGGTGGACCTGATCCAGTCCATCAGTGGAAAGAACTTAGAACTGGGCTGAGAGGCTCCCTGGAGAAGAAGAAATTCCTCCTGTGACAGCGGCCTGAGAGGTGCTTGAGAGACCCAACCTGTCCTCACCGTCTCTCCATGGATTCCGGACTTGCCTGGCCAGGCCCCACAGTCACCTAAACCAACTCCTCCCAATAAATCCCTCAACATCTTCCTCCTACTTGTTTATTCTCTGGTTGAATCCCGACTGATACAAGGACCACAGAGAATTCCTCCTCACAAAACCTGGCCAAGATGCTAATGCTCTAAGAGCTGGCACAAAACACCTTAGACGGAATGGTTGGAGTCCTCGGGACCCATACACCCTGGGAGTCCAGGGCAGCCACAGAGAGACTCCAGAGGCCGGCAGCATACTGAAATGCCCTCAGGAGCCTTTAGTCCACCCTCTCCGGGGGAAACAAGGCTCAGAAAGGATGCGTTACCACCTTGAGACCATCCAGGGACACCCAGGCTACCTGTAGCAGCTCCCATTCCCCAGTGACTGCTCCAAAGCAGGCAGCCTGTTTCTTGCTCTCAAAGCACCCTCCCTAAGCTGGTGATTATACTGTTAGTGGCTTGAAACAAGAGCCTCATGCTTTGTGTGTCAGAAACCTGGGCAGGGCTCAGCTGGGATGGCTCATCTCTGCTCCACACGGTGTCAGCTGGGGTGACTCAGCTAGGGCTAAAGGATCCGAGATGGCTTCACTCTCATGCCTGGTGTCATGGCTGGTGGGGCTGCAAAACTGGGGGCTGGCTAGGCACCCCTCTCTCTCTCCCTGCCCCACAATGACCTCCCAACTATTCCTCTTTCCATCAGAGTTGTCAGATCTCTTTACATGCCACCTCTAAGAACCCAAAAGAGTAAAGGCAGAAGCTACCAGGCCTCTCACTGCCTAGCCCAAGACTGGAATAGTGTCAGACAAATCCCATGCCAGCCCAGACTTAAGGGGAGAGAAAAATAGACTCCACTTCCAATGGGAAGAGTGGCACGTACACACAGGGACAGGAGGAATTGTTGGTAGCTGTGGGAGGCTACATAATGCCCCCCAAAATGTCTAGGTCCAGATCCCTGTTCCCTGTGAATATGTCACCTTACGTAGCAAAAGGGACTTCACAGATGTGCTTAAGAAGCTTGAGATGGAGAGATGATCTGGGTTATCCAGCTGGGCCCTGAATGTTCAAGGGTCTTAACAAGAGGGAGGCACAGAGATCTCACTACAGAAGGAAGAAGGCAATGTGACAGTGGAAGCAGAGAGAGGCTGGAGGACGCTGCGCTGCTGGCCTGGAAGATGGAAGAAGGGACCACGAGCCAAGGAGTGCAGGCAGCCTTTGGAAGCTAGAAAAGACAAAGAATCAATTCTCCCCCAGAGCCTCCAGAAGGGATGGAGCCCTGTGGCCACCTTCATTTCATTCAGTGAAACCATTTAGGCTTTCTGGCCTCTAGAACAGGAACAAAATAAAATGTGTGCTGCTTTAAGCCACTGAACTGTGGCCATTTGTTACAGCAGCTGCAGGAGGTGAATGTAGGTGCTGTCTCTGCAGACAATCGCCATGGGGACTTTCGACCTCCTTGACCACAGTGCCCTCAATGCCTGACACAGGGTGCTCAATACTTATGTGAGTTGGGGAGAGCCAGCTTCACACCCCCCAGGGCTCTCTCTCCTCCCCATCAGGCTCAAACACAGAAGGCCAGCTGCCTGGAGCTCTCTGCCACCCAAATCCTCCCCTCAGAAGGGACACACCCACCTATCCGTCTCTTGGGCCAGGCCTCCTCCACCTCTTCCTTCCCACCTCCTCTTCCCCACCTCCCTGGACCCAGGCCTCTCCATTCACCCCTGGGGCAAGCAAAGCCCCAGGCTTCCTCACCTCCAAGTCTTGCCTCTCCCTGGAGAGGGACAAGACCTCTCACTTCCCATCTGATTCCGCCTCATTCTAAGGAACCCATGTTTCACAAAAACCTGTACATACATATTCACAGCAGCATTGTTTATGTAGCCAAAAAGTGGGGACAGGGAGACAAATGACCATCAACTGATGAACAGATGGAGTGGTCCAGTCATACGAGGGGTTATTAATAAGCCATAAAAAGACATGAAGTGCTGATCTCTGCTACGGCCTGGACAACTTGGAAACCATGATGCTGAGTGAAAGAAACCAGAGACAAAGAGTGAGTGACTCCCTCTATAATCCCATTTATATGAAATGCTCAGAATAGGTCATTCCATGGTGACAGGAAGTGAATGGGTGGCTGCCAGGAGGTAGATGGAGGCAGAGGCGGGGAGTCCTTTGGGAATGATGCAAGCCTCCTCAAGGTTCGTCCCTACTATAGCCTGTGTCAGAATTTCCTTCCTTTTTCGGCCGGACACAGTGGCTCACGCCCATCATCCCAGCACTTTGGGAAGCCAAAGCAAGCGGATTGCTTGAGCTCAGGAGTTCGAGGCCAGCCTGGATAACATGGAGAAACCCTGTCTCTACAAAAAATACAAAAACTAGCCAGGTGTAGTGGTGCACACCTGTTAAAAAAAAAAAAAGGAAAAAGAACAAGCTATGTTGAGAGTGTAGAGAAATGGGAACATTGGTGCATTGATGGTGAGATGTAAAAAAGTGGTGTGGCTGCTGTGGAAACCAGGCTGCCAATTCCATGAATAGTGGAACATAGACTCACCACATGGCCCATAACTCCACTCCTGGGTAGACACGCCAAAAAATTGGAAGCAGGGACTCAAACAGGTATATATACATGCATGTTCATGGTAGCATTGATCACAATAGCCAGAAGGAGGAAAGTCTCAGTCTCCATTGACAGATGAATGGATATACAAAATGTGGTATGTCTATACAGTGGAATAGTATTCAGCCACAAGAAAAAAAAGGACTTTTTTTTTTTTTTTTTTTTTTGAGACAGGGTCTGGCTCTGTCACCCGGGCTGGAGTACAGTGGCATGATCTGAGCTCACTGCAACCTCTGCCTCCTGGGCTCAAGCGATCCTCCCACTTCAACCTCCTAAGTAGGTAGAATTACAGGCACACACTGGCGCACCTGGCTTCAGAGTGAGATTTTAAAGAAGAAAATCCAATCATATCCTTCTTCTTCTGCTTACACCCTCCAGTGGATCCCCTTCCTACTTTAATTACATGTGAAGTCCGTTCAGCCAACAAGACTCTACCTCACGTGGCCCCCAGCATTCTCTCTGACCTCCATGACAGGGCAGGAGCATTGCCATCTTAGACAAGCACCATCATTTTAAAGTTCTCTTTCATCAAAAACTGCCTAAATCCAAAGGGCATCAGCCTAATGGCTAAGGTCTGCATGACCATAAACCACAAATGACATCTCCAACCAGAAACATTCCAACCAAAAGATAAACCCCTCCCCAACCAGAGACGTGCCAGTCCCCAGAAAACCTCCCCTCCAACCGAAGAGACGTCAGCTCCAAGATAACCTTCCCTCTGACCAGAGACATTCCAACCCCGCAATAAACTTCTCCCTCACAGAGAAACATTCCAAGCCTGTGATAAGCCCTCTCTCCCTGAACCCTTAAATACTCTTAGTCTGTAAGAGAGAAGGCTCCTGACCAAAACCAGCCAGAAGCCTCTCTCAGGTTTATTCCCCAAAATAAGCCTGTCTTTGACTGTTGAGCCACTTTTCGTGTTTCTTTCCTCTTTCTTTAACTCTTACACTCCTCTGCACCTGCTCTTCCCCACACACTGTTCCAGCCTCACTGACCTCCTGCCATAGTTCCTTCAGGCCGCCATAACAGAACACCCTCGGCTGGGCAGCTTATAAGCAACAGAAATATATCATTCACAGTCCTGGCAGCTGGGAAGTCCAAGATCAAAGTGCCACCAGGTTCAGGTGGGGCCCAGTGAGGACCTGCTTCCTGCTGGATAGTGGCACCTGCTAGCTGTGTCCTTACATGGTGGAAAGGGGGAAGGCTTCTCTCTTGGGTTCCTCTTATAAGGCACTAATCCAATTCATGAAGGCTCCACTCATGGCATCACCTCCCAATGGCCCTGCCTCCTGACACCATCACACTGGGGCTTAGGATTTCAACAAGTGAGTTTCTGGCTACACGTTCAGTTCGCAGCCCCTCCTCACTGTTCCTGAGAAATGCCCCATTTCCACCTAGGGACTTGGCACTGGTCCTTCCAGTCCATTCCTTCCGCTGGTGCCCTGCCTGGGGACTGCTTCCTGTCCCACGTTGGAGCCAGGTGTCATTGGTGAGGCGGAGGCCGGAGCAGCCCTCTCCTCATCTTGGTGGTGGTGGTGAACCCCACAGCTTTTCAGTGATTCAGAGACATGGGAAGCAGATACCTGGGGCAAAGCCCTTGACAGTTGTGACACCCAGGCTCCCCTAGACCCTCTGGGCCCACAGATGTACCCCCTCTTCTTGGGAGACATGGCCCCCCTCTTGCTTTAGCAGCACTTGGGGAAATGTCTGGGAATGGGAGAAGGGGAGAAGAAGAAAGCAGGGGATATCAGGGGTCACTCCCCCATGGCACGGGATTTGATCCCTGGCAAGGACCTCAGAAGGTGGTCCTGGGATTCCTGGTCCAGGATCCCAATGTGAACCAGTTCTTAGACCCAGAACTCACTAACTGAGGAAGAACCTGGACCCCACTGGGAAGGACCCCATAGCACGGCCAGTGTACCATCACGGTTCCCTCCGTCCTTCCCCAGGGGGACCTGCGACCATGTAGTCAAGTCCCCGTGCACTTTGCTCAAAGTGAGTTGCTGCTGATCCCACCATGGCCCCCTTGATGGGCATCTGGGAGTGAGTGATAAACAGAGCCTTGGCCCACATCCATATCACAGTGGGTCTTTGGGCTCAATCCGCTAGTCCCTGAATGTGTGGTTGAATGGATGTACCTTCTGTAATCAGCAGAGCCTCACACAGGTTCCTTGGCCTGTAGAGAAAGAGCAACTGTAGTGGGAGAGGCCAAGGTCCTCCAACTGCCACCATCCACCACCAAGATAATAAGGACAAAATGCTTCCATCTGGCCCTACCAAACAGCTGAATTGTGGAGGAAGGCAGAGGAGTGCCAAAAAGTAGCTACCCTGGCCCATCAGAGGGAGGATGTCACATTGACTAGCCCTGAGGAGCAAGACGTGGCACAGATGTGGGTGCCTTGGGTGGCAGCCCACACTTGTAGGCCACAGAGGAGAGCAGGTAAGCGTGACAAGGACTCAGTGCCTGCCACACCGGTGAAGGTGTTGAGGCCTGGTGATCTGGGCCATACCGGGTCATGTGCTGAAAAGTGGAAGGCAGATTATCATACAGGACAAGTGGCTGTGCCTCACACCTTCTACCTCTAAGAAAGAAGCATGAGCTAGGAAGGCCTCTCCAGGTTTTGAAGGCAACACATTCTGTACCTGCGAATGCTGGTACCACTCACTTAGGTGACACAGGGGGGGCCCAGACCCAGAAAGGGGCTGGAGTTCAGGCAGCTCCGCTGCTCAGCTATAGGACCCAGAAGTTTCCATGATGACTACAAGCAGAGAAAGTGCTGTGTGATGTCTGTGGCACGCACCAGCAGGAGAGTGGCAAGGCAGACCTCCAGCTTCCAGGGCAAGGTCCTGACCTCTGCAGCAGGAAGAGCCTTGGGAGAGCCGCCCCTGGTGAGCTGACGCCTCTGGGGGGACCTGAACATTTGACCAGGGGACATGAGGAAACCATGCAGCCACAAATGCCTGTTGCCAGCTGGTAACCCAGACCCACCAAGTTATAGGGGCAGGTGGGTGAGCAGCATCCCATTGGAGGGTGGGAGAGATACCTCCAGAATTGGGCACATGCCAGGTCAGAGGGCACACAGTGTGCATGGGCGGGTGAGTGAGTGTCCCAGACCCAGGTCACCCATCACCACCGCGCCGGTGCACAGGAGCTGGGGATGCTGGTCCCCAGGTGGCGGCAGGGAGGAATGTGTCTGGTATCCAGGGTATCCGCCGAGGCAGCCTTCAGTGCTCCCATCCCCAGTCATCACTATAAATGGCGAGGACAGGAGCCAGGGCTTGCTAAGGATGTGGTATCAGGAGCACAGAGCCCCAGGAGGAGGGTCCAGGCCACCTCACCAGGCAAGCTGCCCAGACCAGCAGAAGTACGGGCCAGAGGCAGGGTGTCTAGAGGGGCCATGGAGGAAGGAGAAGGTCGGTGTCAAGGGGTAGCCTCAGGGGCCACAGCTCCCCTCACCACCCATCTCCCAAGAAAGCCCTAAAAACGAGGCTCCTCATCCAGGCAGGGTAGGATCCAAGAGGTGGTGAAGGGAGAACTAAGAGGATGGCTGAGGGCCGGACACGGTGGCTCATGCCTGGAATCCCAGCACTTTGGGAGGCCAAGATGAAAGAATCATTTGAGGCCAGGAGTTCAAGACCAGCCTGGGCAACAGAGCAAGACCCCATCTCTACAAAAATAAAAATAAAAGAGGGTGGCTGGACAGCAGATGGCAACCAGTTCAGAAAGTTATGGAACTTCTCCATGAAGCCAAAGATCTATTGAGTCACTGATGTGTTGGATAGCGTGGAGGTCTCTGGGTAACTGGTGAAAAGTTGAAGTTGAATGAATCAGAAGGACACTTAAAAAAAACTAAACAAGCAAGCAATGTTGTAGTTATTAACCCCAGGGAAAATAAAGCTGGGTAGAAAAGCAAGAATTTCATAGTTTATTACATGGTCCAGGACATTTACAAATTAATAATATTGGAAACATGGAATATTGATCTAGGCAACTTTATCTTATATCATATGGCTCAGAAAGGAGGGCGGACCTGTATGGCGAGCACGTGTGTAAGGAAAGAGAGGGAAGCCCTTGTTTCCGAGGAAGGAAGTCCACGGGCAATGCCTGCAGCTGATCCGTCTAGAGCAGCTGAGCATGTAGTTTAGGTGCGAAGAAAAAAATGGCTGAGATAATCAAGTCAAAGTGTAGAATCTCCCTGGTCAGGCAGGTGCAATGGATACCACCTTTTTTTTCCCTGACAACCTTTATGGAAATATTTGGCTCTAAGCATAGTAATTACTTTGATTAAAACATAAATTTGAAAATAAGAGTCCCATTTGGTTCTAAATGGTATTTCATTTAAACCGTGCCAGCACATGCTAAGCACAGAATAAATTAATGAATATTCCGTCCAAATCCCTCCTCCCAAGCAAAGGGCAACCTGGGCTCTGGGAGAGTGGAAGGGGGCACAGCCACACTTGGGACAGCCCCTCTCGCCCACGCTCTCTCATCCTTCCCACGCTGGAGCCAGGTGTCATTGGTGAGGGAAGGCCGGAGCAGCCCATCCTCATGTTGGTGGTGGTGGTCAGCCCCATAGCTTTTCAGTCATTCTGGCTAGTGGCATCTTGCCACACCCCCCTGACACACATGCTTCTGTGCTGCACTGCAAGGATTCCTGGTAGGGTGAAATCCCCGATCCCATTGACCTTTCATGACCCAGCTCTGAGGGCATGCAAGATGAGTGAGCTCCATTCCCCGTTCTCAGGACCATGAGCATTGAGGGGTGGTGATATTGGTCATATCAGGACATTTCTCCTCAGCACTCTCGCCTCCACAAGGGAGAGCTGAATAAATGTCCAACTGGGGAAACAGAAGTCAGCCTCTCATTTTTTTCAGACGTCCCCAACCTTCCTGGGCTTCTCCTGAGTTGGTCTTTTTTCTGTAGGAGGAGGAGAATCTACTGAAATTGAATGCCCCATGGGAAAAAAATGGTATTGAAGCCCTTTCTTTATGTTACAAAGTTTCTCATAAAATCAGATGTCCTCAAAAATATTTTAACAACATGGCTGGGCACGGTGGTTCATGCCTGTAATCCCAACCCTTTGGGAGACCGAGGCGGGAACATCACCCGAGGTCAGGAGCTCAAGACCAGCCTGGCCAACATGGTGAAACCCTGTCTCTACTGAAAACACAATAATTAGCCAGGCATGGTGGCTCACACCTGTAGTCCCAGCTACTCAGGAGGCTGAGGCAGGAGAATTGCTTGAACCCAGAAGTCGTAGTGAGCTGAGATTGCACGACTGCACTCCAGCCTGAGTGATAAAGCGAGATTCTGTCCCAAAAAATAAAATATGTTAACAACAAAATTGTGTTTGAGGAAGGCATATTATCTTAAAAAGGAGATGGGTGTTTCAATAAATGCTACTTTGGGAGGCTTGCCTTGATGTCATCAACAAGAAAGGAGAAGTCCATTGATTTTGTCATTATCTGGAGAGTATCTTCGCATAGCAATTATTGCTTCTCATTGTAAACAGGTGTGTTAGGTGGAAGGCTAAGGTGAGCCCATGATTCCTGCCTCTGATGTCCGTACCTATGTATGGTCCTTTCCCTGGAATGCGAATGGAATCTGTGACTTGCTTCTACCTGATGGACCGAGGCCAAGGGGAGGGCTATCACGCCTGTGATTATGTTAAATTATATGGCAAAGGTGAAGGAATTTTGCAGATGTCATTAAGGTCCCTAATCGGTTGACTTAAAGTTACTCAAAAGGGAGATTATCCCTTGTGGGCCTGACCCACTCTGGTGAGTTCTCTAAAAGAAGGTGAGAAGTGAGAGTCTCTCTCTTGCCCCTCTCTCTGTCTCTCTCCTGCTGGCCTCATAGAAGAAGCAAGCTGCCCTGCAGTGAATGCTACAGCCACAGGGAAATGGATTCTGTCAATAGCTTGAGGGAGCTTGGGAGCGAAGTATTCCCTCCAGCTGAGAACACAGCTCTACTGACACTTTGTGAGACCCTGGAGGAAAACCCAGATAAGCTGTGCCCAGACTTCTTACCTAAGAACTGGGAGAGAATAAACAACTATTGTGTTAAGCCACTAATTTTGTGCTAATTTGTTACTCTGCAATAGAAAACTAATGTAATGAGTCTATTAAAATCTCTTTAAAATGCAATAAAGCAAGTGATTACACTGCGAGATCACTGGCTTCACCTACAGGACAAATGGGGAGAGCCATCCTAATACGGTGCAAACGTGCCTTACGATGAAAAGGGGAGTGATAGCCTTATGGAGGGAATGTGGAAAGTGCTGTGTGTCCCACAGCTTGGGTGGGAGTGAAGATGCTGAGCTGAGGAAAGCATCACTCAGACATCAAGGGGCTGGTGATGACCAAGAGGCTGGAGGAGGCCCAGCTGAAGAGTTGACATGAAACTTACTCATGAGATGCACCAGAAGGAACTGGCCATATTTTTTATTCACACCTCGTGTCATGTAGTATGTGATTTTTTTTTTTTTTTTTTTTGAGATGGAATCTCGCTCTGTTGCCAGGTTGGAGTGCAGTGGCACAATCTCGGCTCACTGCAACCTCCTTCTCCCCGGTTCAAGCCATTCTCCTGAGTCAGCCTCCTGAGTAGCTGGGACTACAGGCCTGCACCACCACAGCCAGCTAATTTTTGTATGTTTAGTAGAGATGGGGTTTCACCATGTTGGCCAGGGTGGTCTCTTGATCTCGTAATCTGCCCACCTAGGCCTCCCAAAGTGCTGGATTACAGGCGTGAGCCACCATGCCCAGCCTAGCATGTGATTTTTAAATTGTGAACCCCGAAAATCTGAGACAGGTCTCAGTTAATTAAGAAGTTTATTTTGCCAAGGTTGAGGATGTGCACCCATGACACAGCTTCAGGAGGTCCTGACATGTTCCCAAGGTCTCCAGGGCACAGCTTGGTTCTATACATTTTAGGGAGACAGGAGACTTCAATAAATATGTGTGAGATGTACATTGGTTCAGTCCAGGAAAGTGGGACAACACCAGATGAAGGCGAGACAACTCGAAGGGGGGAGGAAGCTTCCAGGTCGTAGGTAGATAAGAGACACATGGCTGCATTGTTTTGAGTTTCTGATGAGCCTCTCCAAAGGAGGCGATGAGATATGCATTTATCTCAGTGAGCAGAGGTGACTTGGGATAGAATGGGAAGCAGGTTTGCCCTAAGCAGCTCCCAGCTTGACTTTTCCCTTTAGCTTAGTGATTTGGGGGCCCCAAGATTTATTTTCCTTTCACAAAACGTATGTATATAACTAGTTAAATAAACATTGTAAAGGCATTTGGCATCTACATCTCTCTTTGTTTTTAGATCTTTTTAGAAAATCGGGGAGAGTCTGTTTCAGGTCCCCCCATACATTCAAATGCTATTTGCTGTAAATGGATTCAGGGGCATCTGTTTCCCAGATAGGGGGTAGAGCCACTGAGCTTGCAAGTAGGGGAGCCAGGACACACAGCAATCGCCTCCAACTCACAGACATCCTTTCAAGACTGCATTAGGCAAATGGGGAGAGAAGAAAGTTTCCAGGCCCAGAGAACCAGCAGATGACAGGGAAGTCGAGGTAGCCCTGGGGCGTTGTGGAGCCCTGGGAGTTAGCCAAGACCCCTCCACTGGAATCACAAGTGTCCATGGGCAGCAAGTCCCCATCCCCCTAGACTCCCAGCAAACTTCCCACCTTAGGTTCTAAAACTCACACCTCTTCACCAACACCTACTTGAAACTCCTCACCTCCCAGAGATAATAACTTGGCTTTCAGGACAAATTCAGTTGCGTTAATGGAAAAAAAAAAATCCTTGGACTAAGGCTTTTAATGACCAGCCATACCTTTCTCATTCCTGAGCCCACTGGGAAAAGGATCTTGTCCATTTACTCTCCCGAAAACGATATCTGGGGTAATGTGTTCCAGGAACCTAAGTCTCAGGTCTTAATGGCAGAGAAAGCCCATCCGGGGGCCACACGTTGAGTTAATGATATATACTCATTTAGTGCATGGACAGCTAAAAGCTAAAATGCAGTGGCTACAAAATTACTGTCAAATTCTACCTTTCTGTTTTGTTTTGTTTTGCTTTAAGTTCCATATACTATCAAAAGTTCTCAAAGTTAGATAAAAGCTACATATTAAGTTTGGTTTCCAAACTAGGTCAATCTAGGAAAAGAAAAAGATGTTGTTGCCTTTTTAGTCATAAAATAATGTAATGAGAAGAAATACACATGCTTTCTGCTCAATACTTTCCTTCAGAAAACCACCTTTCCAACTCCAGTCAGCCCCACTCCTGCAATCATGTGTCAGTCAGAGTACTCCACCCCCAACACACGCACATGCCAAGAACCAGGCTGGTCAGTTCGAATCCTCCATCCTACAGAGCCACAGGGATTGGTTCCAAGATGTGCATGTGACCCAAACTGGATAATCAGGGACTTCGCTGAGATTTGATGCCAGGAGAGAGAGTTTCTCCTTCTCTCTGAGGTCTTAAGCTATGAAGACCACATAAGCTAGAGGTCCTGCCTCCATTGTTCCCTGACACATGGAGGGACCTGTCTGCAGGAAAAGAGGAAGACACAGATAAATGCAGAGACAGTGGAGATGAGAGAGAGAGAGAGAACAACCTGATTCTATCATCTGACTCTATGGAGCCCCCAAACCCAGGGGACCCATGAACTTTTCAATGTCTTGAGCCAGCAATGCCCTCTTTGCACTTAAGCCAGTTTGAGCTGATTTTCTGTCAGTTACACCCAGAAATGTCCTGAGTGTTACAGAGGATTTCTGTCAGTCATTCACTCGCTCAGACAAGAAAGACACGGTCCCTGATCCACAGCCAGCAAAACTGAGCAGAGGTCACAGCCATTAAACAAATAATTGCACAGACTGTCAGTCAGAGACAGGAGTGATGGGTGCCACAAAGGAGGAACCGGGGTCTTCAGGGAGTGTGCAAAGGGGATCCTAACCCCAACTGCAGAACTCAGGGGACCTTCACCCAGAAAGTGACCATGAGATCCAACAACAGCTCCTTCATTCCTCAGTTTTGCTTTGTAGGACTTTCTTTTTTGAGTTCAAAAGTCTTCACTGATACCACTCTGGGGGTGATAAAGGATATGCACACGTGCATGCAGACACATGCACACATAAACATGCACACACACCTGGAAGCACCTCCCGGCACACACAGACATGCATGCACCCAGACTCACATGCATGCATGCATGAACACACAGAGATATGCACAGAGACACATGCAGAAACACACCCCGGACCCAACCACGATTCAGCCATATCTGGATGCAAGGGACAAATCGGATTCAAATTCTGGCTCCCATGAGCCTCAGGGTCTCTTCCTGTAAACTGTGGAGATGGCGGTCCCCCTCACAGGTGTGTGAGCACTCAGTGAAGATGGATGTGAGTGAAGGTTTTAGCTCCAAGCTGGTCATGGCGCTAGAAGTCACCCTCATCATTAATAATGAGGAAAAAGTCCTGTCTGAATCCGAGAGAGCAGGTCACGTGGGAAATGGCACCCTTCCTAAGCAATCCATAAGAGTCAGCAGTCGGCCCTGCTGGAAACCCTGACAGCATCACGGGGAAGTTGGGGTCTTGCTCATCCCTCACCTGCAGCCCAGGGATGGGGCCGCTGCAGCAGTGCCCAGGGACACCAGCAGAGGGCAGTGGTGGCCAACAGACCCATTTATGAGCACTTGTGTGACCCCCCTAGAAATGTCTGGCGTGGAAAGGACTTGGGGGCTTTTCTGGGACCTCAGGAAAGTAAATGACCAGGACAAGACTGGGTGACATCTGGACTATCAACGTGGCCCTATTTGTACCCACAGTTTGGTGCAAAAAGTGCAAAGTGCAGGTCCCATCAGTGACATTCATAATTCTTCCTTGCAGAGGGGGAATAAAACTGGACCTAGAAAGGAATGAGGCTGGGAGTCGGGGTTCAAAGAAACCCCATGAGTGTGCCCCATGCAGGAACAGCATTCCATGCCTGAGGGGGCAGCAGGCACTCAACAGCCAAAGGAGAGCCACACACGCCACCAGCCACATGAAAAGACCTTGGCCCCACTCCTTCTCACCCCTGTCCAGCCCTGACCCTGCCAAACCAGGGGCACAGGCGGAGAAGGTAGCAGAGCAAGGAGGGTGGAAGACAGGCCATCATCCCAATGGCAGGACCTGGCGTCCAGTTGGCCTGGTCTGGGGACCCTCTCCCAGAAGCTGTGAGCTGGACGTGAGCTTTACGTTTTGAGTTCCAGTCACATAGATGTCTTCACAACTGAGTGTGACTGGAGACCTCGGGGTCTGCCCAAGATGTCCCCAGAGGAAGGGGGTACAGCAAGGAAAAGCAAGGCATGTCCTAGCCCAGTCACTGTCTGCGGACACACCCTGCTCCTGTGAGACGTGGGACAGGGTTCCCAGCCAGGCTCCGAATTTCAGAGCCTGGGCCTCCCACCACCAGGCCACTGGCCTCTGCTCAGTTACAGTCAGACACAAAGCCAGGAATTAGATTCCTTTGCTGGCCTGGGGGCCCTCGAGCACCCTGAGTCTGTGACCACCCGGTCCTCTGAGCAGAGCAGAAGCAGAGGTGCGGCCCCGCCTCGGGGACAAGTCCAGAGGGGGAAGAACTTAGTCCCAGCGCAGTGTGCAGAGCCAGCCCCTCTCCATGCTCTAGGCATGCTACACACATACCTGGAGCCCCTTCCTTCCCGTCTCTACCTGGCCAGATTCTTCCCATCCAGTAATGGCCCCTTCCTCCAAGGAACCCTCCTGGACTCCTTCTTTGTGTACTGCTGAACTGCTTCCTAAGTTAGGCTTGGAAATGTCCAATTCTCAATTGCTTTTGCTTAAAATCCTGGAGTTCTCTGGACTCCATCGCAGGCCCTTTTCTCTCCTTGCTGTGCTCCCTTCCTTGGGTCATTGTATCAGTCAGCTACTGACATCTCATGCTGCATAACAAACTGCAGGGTCTCGGTGGCAGACAACTGCAAGCACATCTGTATTTTGTGCACTTATGGGTCACTGAGGGTCAGCTGCTCACAGTGAGGTCTGGCTAGGGCAGTCAGCTCCGTGTGCCTCTCAACCTCCTCCTTGGACTAGCAGAAGAGCTGGGACGGGTTCTTCTCATGGCAATGGCAAAACCACAAGAGGAGGAGTGGAAATGTGGGCGGCTCCTTAAGGCCTAGGCTTGGAACAGGAGATTATCTTTCCTGCCTTGTTCTAGAGGCCAAAGCATGTCACATGCCAAAACCCAAGTCACATGACTCCTTAAGGCCTAGGTTTGGAACAGGCATATTATCTTTTCTGCCTTGGTCTAGGGGCCAAAGCAAGTCACATGGCAAAACCTAAAGTCAAGAAGCTGGAAAATATACACCACTCCGTCCATGGGAGAAAACGGCAGAGTTACCAAAGGGTGTGGACACAGGGAGAAGACGAATTGCTGGAGCCAGCCATCATCTCCAGACCCATGATGGCGACTCCCCAGCTGTGCCTCTAGCCCAGGCCTGTCTCCAGAGCGTCACGTTCATCTGGCTGATTCCCTACAGGACACAGCAGTGCAACACTCTGTTCATCCCAATAACAAAAAATTTGGAAATGGCCAAATCATTAGTCAGCAGCTGGTTAAATTATAGTTTGTGTGCACAATAAAATTGTTGAAAACAATTGTTTTTTTAAAGAATATTCATGTAAAAAGATGTGCACCATGAGAATTGTAGCATAGAATGTATAGTATAATCTCATATAGATAGATAGATAGATAGACAGACAGACAGACAGACAGACAGAGAGAAAACAGCCTGAAAAGGCATAGACTGTATCAGGAAGCTCTCGGCTAGAAATAACAAAGAATCCACTAATGTGACTTTAAAAATTAAGAGTTTGTCTTCTCACATCAGAAGAAGGTGAGTGGCAGCTGCGAACCCTGGCTCAGCAGCTCCATGGATAACAGCTGCAGTCTCTGCAATTTTCTTGGTCTTAATGATGACAAAATGGCTGCCTCATCTCTAGTCATCATATCTGAGTTCAAGGCCAGGAGGAAGAAACAAAAGGCATCTCTAGCCATGCCGTCCTTTTATTAAGTAAGCAAAAGCTTTCTCAGCAACCCTGGCACACTTCTCATTGGCCAGAACTTGTCACATGGCCACCGCCAGCTGCAAGAGAGGCTGGGGAATAGGGTTATTTCCACCTGTACAGTGAAATCAGGCGATGGCGGAGGAAGTTGGGAGCTGGTTGGAGGCCAGCTGATCTGCCAGATCTGCCTCAAACCCAGACTGTTTGTGTTGATTATCCTCAGTGGGACAAATGACGCGAAATCTCCACTTTTTATGTTGTCCATTATATCTGTACCACTTGAAGTTCATTAAGAATTAATATTATTACTTTTACAGTCCTCTTCCCAGCCAAGCTCCTGAGATAAAAATAATAATAATAATGAGTCTTGGGCCGGGCACGGTGGCTCACGCCTGTAATCCAAGCACTTTGGGAGGCCAAGGTGGGAGGATCACTTAAGGTCAGGAGCTTGAGACCAGCCTGGCCAACATGGTGAAACCCCGCCTCTATTAAAAATACAAAAGTCAGCCAGACATGGTGGCAGATGCCTGTAATCCCAGCCACTCGGGAGGCTGAGACAGGAGAATCACTTGAACCTGGGGTGGAGCTTGCAGTGAGCCAAGATCAAGCCACTCCACTCCAGCCTGGGTGACAGAGTGAGACTCCGTCTCTAAATAAATAAATTAATTAATTTTAAAAAATGAGTCTCCACTTCCTGCCTCAGCTTCTCTGTGCCCACCCACCCACCTTTCTCCATCCCCTCTGCCTCCACCTCCTCTGAATCCCCCTGGAGAAAACTGCTGTGGCCGCCCTGTAGCCTGACCCAACCCACCTTCCAATCCTTCTCATCCCACATCACCCATCCTGGTTACCACCTCCATCTTGAAATCCTTGCTATTCTCTCCCTCTGGGATTTGGCATGCCATGCTATTGTGTAAGCCACACAAAGGAAGGGATGCTGTCTATTTTGTTCACTGCTGCTTTGTCTGCCCAGAATAGCACCTGGCACGTAGTAGGTGCTCAAGGACGTTTGATGAGTGGGTGAATGAACAAGTGGACAGCAGAAATCCTGCGCCCCCTCTGCTTAGACTGCCACTTCTCAGTCTTGGGCATCATGGCGGCCGCCATGGAATTGTCCCCAAGGATGTCTCACTGCCTGCAGGGGGTGGCACTGGCCTTGGGTGGCCCCAGCTGCCTCCCTTTGAAAACATCCTGGCCTTCACGCCTAAGGCACGCTCTGCCCATCATGGGCATGTCCAGGACGCAAAGACGGATCCCTTCTGCAAGATGCTGCCTTGGAGTGCATTTGAAAACACATCCTCCCCCTTCCCTTGCTCTCTCCTTACAAGGTTCTCTCAGCGTCCCTGCCTCCTCCCCATTTCCCCATCTCTTGCATGGATGTCTACTTCTCCAAGGATCCAGACACCCAGCATCTCTCCCCCACCTGGCTCTCCAGCGCATCGCCCTGGGTTCTCTCCTTGACCCTCCTCTTCTCATGCCACCAGCTTTCCCTGTGGCTCCTCATCCACACCCGCGCCTGATGCACACGCACACATACACACACACACACCTTTTTTCCCCAAACCTAGGTTTCTATCCCTGACCCTTTGTGCTGCCTCTGGAGCGTCCACTGGCCTGAAGCTTAGCACAGCCACGGTGAGCTGATCACCTTC
Source organism: Hylobates moloch (assembly GCF_009828535.3). Classification (NCBI taxonomy): domain Eukaryota; kingdom Metazoa; phylum Chordata; class Mammalia; order Primates; family Hylobatidae; genus Hylobates; species Hylobates moloch. The sequence goes on from NW_026652296.1 coordinate 2,685,079, forward strand.
ACTTCTAGCTCCGCCGGCGCATCCATCTTACCACCGCCCCGTCACCTGGGCCACCTTTTCTGGCCCTCTGCCTCTCCCACTCTGCCCCGTCACTAGGGCCACCTCTTCTGGCCCTTCGCCTCTCCCTCTCTTCTTTTCTCCTTGCTAGGTCAGCAGATCTTCGGGGACAGAGCCAGGCTCGCACTTCTGTGGAGCTGATGCTGTCCCACCAGCACACCGTCATAAGCATTCACGATTCATGAGGCTGCTTTTCAGCAAAGGAGAATCCCCCTTTCTCTTGAACTCTACAACCTTTCATCTATTCAATATCTGTAGGTGCCTTTTAAAAAAAAAAAAACGCTCACATACCATGAAGATCACCCATTTAAAGTGAAAAATTCAATGGATGTAAAATTCAATGTAAAAATTCATTGGGTTTGGCCGGGCGTGGTGGCTCACGTCTATAATCCCAGCACTTTGGGAGGCCAAGGCTGGTGGATCACTCGAGCTCAGGTGTTCAAGACCAGCCTGGGCAACATGACGAAACTTCATCTCTACCAAAAATACAAAAATCAGCCCAGGCATTGTGGCACGTGCCTGTAGTCCCAGCTACTCAGGAGGCTGAGGTGAGAGAATCACTTGAGCCCAGAAAGCAGTGAGCCGAGATGGCACCACCGCATTCCAGCCCGGGTGATGAAGCCAGATCCCATCTCAAAAAAAAAAAAAATCAAAGAAAAAGGAAATGAGTTTCAGTATTTTTACAGAATTATGCAACCATCACCATTATCTCATTTTAGACTATTTTCATCAACCCAAGAAGACACTCCCCATTCCCCCTAGCCCTAAGCAACCACAAACAGAGATTTTCTGTCTGCACGGATGGATTTGCCTTTGCTGGATGCTTTGTGTAAATGGAGTCATGCAAGACGCATTCCTTCGTGATGTCTTCTAGCTCTGATGCTGTGCTTGAGGGGTCTGCCTGTTAGATCCCACCTGTGAAAAGGAAAACAGGGCGAGAGCTGGCCCTGCTCTCATCCAGCCAGGGACCAACTCAGACACCACACAAGTCGTTGCAGAGTCCACAGGAGACGTCCGGGGGCTCTGAGGAATGGGTCAGGGCGAATGACAGGAGTGGGCTGGGAAAGCAACAGCGCTGCAGGATTAAGGGGGTGTTGGGGACAGCAGGCAGAGGCAGGAAGAGCACTGGGTTGGGGAACAGCCTGAGCAAAAGGTGTAATATGGGAAGGAAATGAAAGGAAGCCACATGCCAGAGACTCAGAGGAAAGGAGCGTGGCCTGGAACGAGATCTGCAAAGAAGCCAGCGGGACAGGGGGAGCCTTGACCTGTCGAAACCATCAGGGATTTTGACATTATCTGAACAGCAATGGGAGCCATGGAAAGTCTGAAACAGAGGGGTGACGTGATCATAAATGTTTTTGGAAAGATCACCCTGGTGGTGGGGTGGAGAAGGGAAGGTGGCTGGGAGCTGTGTGTCCATCTTGGGCTGTAGGGATGAGAGAGAGAGAGAGAGAGGAAGGAGTGGGTGGCATCATTCTGAGGTGGGGTGGGACAGAGCCACAGCAGCCCAGGAGCAGACCAGGGGGTGGACACCCTCTGATCAGTATTCTGCACAATTTGGAGCCAGAGCAGCTGGTGACTTTCAGGCCCCAACCTCATTACTTATGGCAGCTCTGCAATGAGCTTGCACAGGCCCCTCATCAGCCCCATCCACATTGCCTAGATCACTTAGAATGCATCTGGCTGCTCCCACGAGCGTCTGCCACCTTTTTGCTATTTTATGTCATCAGCAAACTGGCGCCGTCGTGAAATTATGCTCCACTCCCGGTCAATGCATTAAACTTAAATGTTTTCTATAACCAGTGCGCCCTGTGCCTGCCTTAATTCCCAACTGATTTATCTACCCGATTTATTACCAGGGCTCGATTCAATCAATACAGGCTGGGATTCCACCCGCGGAGGCATCTGATTTATGCATGAGACACTCCTGGGGTGATTTGAGAGTCCTCTCCTCCACCATGGAGCCTCCCAGGCCCCCGAAATTGATGTGTCTGCCTTGCTCCAGGGAGAACTTACATCAGCATCCAAATGACCCAGCCACAGGCCCTCCTGGAGGCCTCAGCCTCCCCCTCCTTGCCCCAAGGGGCCTGCAGCCCTTGCTCTGGAGTGCCCTGGGCGGGCCCTGACCTCAGGGCTCCCTGGGAAAGGAAAGTTCCAGAAACCATGAATGCTCAGGGTTAATCTGGGCTTTAGGCTCTGGGGAGAGGGAAGGCGTGCATGCCCTGTATGAACTATGTCTTATTGCACCAAGGGCAGGGTCTAAATCAGATCCTTATCTTTCATTCTGGACACATAAAAACAGGATGTTGGGGTTTCTTATCCCCAAGGATTTAGCAAACTTCTACTAAGAAAAACCATATATATATGTACATAGCACAAAAGATTCCAGACAAGATTCTTTTTCCTTCCCAAAGGAGGATCATGGGGTCTGAAATCGAATATAAGAGGTCAAAGTCTTCCCTCTTGAATTTGTTCTGGCAAAAGTTCAATAGAACGACATCCTCTGGTTCTAATTCTAAAGCTCCCTAGGGGACACAGCAGAGGGCCCGCTCCATCTACAGCCGTTCTCAAAATAAATCACCAGCGGCTCATGGCAACAGGAGTTATTAAAATATGAAATTATTTGGTGTCTCCATGTTCTTGACTTCCCCTTCTCTTTGTAGTCACGAGGAAAAGCCTAAACGCTGATGTATTGGCCAATGCCTCTGGGGCCAGGCAAGTTCTGTAAAAGGGTACAAGGCTGAGCAGAAGAGGCCAGAAAGGAGGAGAGGGGCCTGGGGCAAACTCAGGAAGGGGGCAGCTGCTCCTCCACCCCCGGCAATCATTGCAGGAAAGGAGAACTCCAGATACCAGGGTTCTTGGCCTTGCCAAAGACTTGTGACCCCAGAACGGGTACCTAGATCCAGTGCCATCAGGCCACATACCAAGTGTGCTGGGAGCACCGATAGCTGATCCACAATGAAAATACTACCCTTCCCAAGATTCACCAAAGCTCAGTTTACCGCCAGCCCAGAGGCACGAGCTCTGAGTCAATATTTGCATTCGCATCAAAGTCATACTTCCCCATCTTCTTTTTCCCTTCTGACCCCTCTCCTCGTGTGGGAGTCAAGCCATGGTATCACTGCTCTGGGAAGGAGGGGGCTCCAGGAAGCAGAGGAAAACCAAAGTTGGTTCTTGGCTCTTGGGCTTCAAAAGTCTCCTTCTTAGAGAAGAGGTGAGAACTCAGGAAGCACAGAGCCGGGGAAGACCTGATGGGGGGGAGGGGGTGGAGCTTCCTAGAAAACTTGCCCTCCCACTGGGAGGTACATTCTTTTTTTTTTTTTTTTTGAAACAGAGTCTCACTCTGCCGCCCAGGCTGGAGTGCAATGGCACAATCTCGGCTCACTGCAGCCTCCACCTCCTGGGTCCAAGCCATTCTCCTGCCTCAGCCTCTTGAGTAGCTGGTATTACAGGTGCCTGCCACCATGCCCCACTAATTTTTGTTTTAGTAGAGATGGAGTTTCACCATGTTG
>NW_026652296.1:2688970-2706769 GCF_009828535.3 Hylobates moloch
ATAAAAGTAAACATTATTCATTAATTCACCACCAATAACATTGGTCTATATTCCTTGTCTATCTTCATTTTTTTTTTTTTTTTTTTTTTGAGACGGAGTCTTGCTCTGTTGCCCAGGTTGGAGGGCAGTGGCGCCATCTTGGCTCACTGCAAGCTCCGCCTCCCGGGTTCACACCATTCTCCTGCCTCAGCCTCCCGAGTAGCTGGGACTATAGGTGCCCGCCACCACGCCTGGCTAATTTTTTGTATTTTTTTTAGTAGAGACGGGGTTTCACCGTGTTAGCCAGGATGGTCTCGATCTCCTGACCTGGTGATCTGCCTGCCTTGGCCTCCCAAGAGTGCTGGGATTACAGGCGTGAGCCACTGCGCCCGGCCTATCTTTATTTTTTTTTCTATTTTGTTTTTTAATAAATATACTGTGACTATTTTTAAGTGCCCAAGTATTCATGACTGTGTACTATTCTATGGCATAGATGTACCAACATTTATTTAATCAGCCTCCTATTTTAGAACACTTAGGTTTATTCCAGTTTTTCACTCTTATAACCAATGTTATGATCGAACATTCTTATTAAATAAATCTCAGTGCACATCTTCAATTATTTTTGAGGAAAGCTCTCCAGAATAGTAATTAATCAAAGGGCATACACATTTTAGAGAAATTGATAAATACTGTTTATTTTCCAGAAAGTTGCTATCTATTTTTGCTTTTGGCAATACACACGACAAAAAGAGATATGTGTGTATGTCTCTTTTTGAGCCCTTTGAACAATGGGAACATTTTTATTTTTGTCAGTTTGATAAGTGAAAATGATTTCTTCTTGTTTTACTTATTCTACATCCCTTTGATTACTATTGTCACTTGTCTTAAATGTTTATTAACCATTTTAATTTATCAATTTTTTAATGTTGGCTTATAAATTTTGCCAAAAGTTTTCTATTTGGATATTTATTTATTTTTCTTAGATATATATATAACATTTCATATAATTAATTAGAACTGTCACCATTAATCACGTATCAATGTAAATAATTTTCCCCCAATGACTTTTCACTGTATTTACAGTATTTGTGTGTGTGTATGTTTTGACTCCTAGAGTTTTTATCATTTCTTCCTTACCATTTACGGAAGAAATAATTTAAGACTGGAACTTAAGACTTTTAAGGTTGCGAATGACTTCCCTGACTGACATCAGCTATCAACATAGATTTTATTCTAATTGTTTTATGATTTGTTTTCTGGATATAATCCTTTAGTTCATCTGGAATATACTTTAATTTATAGCATAAAATGAATACTTTACTTCAGTTTCTGATAAGCTTATCAATTGAGTACTATTTTATTATTTTTTGTTATTATTATTAGTATTATTATTTGAGACAGAGTCTTACTCTGTCGCCCAGGCTGGAGTGCAGTGGCGCAATCTCAGTTCACTGCAACCTCAGCCTTTCAGGTTCAAGTGATTCTCCTGCCTCAGCCTCCCGAGTAGCTGGGACTACAGATGCCTGCCACCATGCCTGGCTAATTTTTTTTGTGTTTTTAGTAGAGACGGGGTTTCACCATGTTAGCCAGGATGGTCTCCATCTCCTGACCTCATGATCCACCCACCTCCGCCTCCCAGAGTGCTGGGATTATAGGCGTGAGCCACCGCGCCTGGCCCCTTTTATTATTTTTAATTGACACATAATTGTACGTATTGGCCGGTTGCGGTGGCTCACGCCTGTAATCCCAGCACTTTGGGAGGCCAAGGTGGGCAGATCACGAGGTCAGGAGATCGAGACCTTCTTGGCTAACAAGGTGAAACCCCGTCTCTACTAAAAATACAAAAAAACTTAACCAGGTGTGGTGGCGGGTGCCTGTAGTCCCAGCTAATCCGGAGGCTGAGGCAGGAGAAAGGCGTGAACCCGGAAGGTGGAGCTTGCAGTGAGTTGAGATTGCACCACTGCACTCCAGCCTGGGCGACAGAGTGAGACTCCATCTCAAAAAAAAAAGAAATTGTGTGTATTTATGGGATACAGTACAATATTTTGATAGACGTATACCTGTGTGATCATCAAATCAGTAATTATCATACCTATCACCTCATTTATCATTTTTATTAGATATGAATGCATCATTTCTCCACAAATCTAAAATTTACTTTTGGACTGTGCTAAATTCTTACTTAAGCACTTAACATATTCAGGGACACTATTTTGTTTTACATTGAGATGTCAGTTCACCCTTGTGCCCGCCCAAAATTTTAAAATTATTATAGATAAGTGTATTTTCATACCTAATGGAGACATTCCCTTATCATAAATATGTTTACTACTTTATCTAAAATCTTTGCTCTTTAATTATGAAATGGTAATACGTGCACTTAGTAAAAAACTCAGCAAGATTGTAGTGTTTTTAAAGTGCTCAATTTGTTGAAAACAGATTCCGATTTACGATGTAAAAGACACAGAAGAGACTGGATACATTGGGGACTTGTTTGAAGAGCCCTTCGTTCACCCACCCTAAACCCTCTTATTCAGGAGCGAAGTCTTGGCTTCCATAGGACTCCCAGGCTTCTGTGCTGGGACTTTTTTTTTTTTATTTTTAGGTGGAGTCTCACTCTGTCACCCAGGCTGGAGTCCAGTGGCATGATCTCAGCTCACTGCAACCTCCGCCTCCTGGGTTCAAGGGATTCTCCTGCTTCAGCCTTCCAAGTAGCTGGAACTACAGGCACATGCCACCATGCCCGGCTAATTTTTTGTATTTTTAGTAGAGAAGGGGTTTCACCGTGTTGGCCAGGACGGTCTTGATTTCCTGACCTCATGATCCGCCCGCCTCGGCCTCCCAAAGTGCTGGGATTACAGGTGTGAGCCACCGCCCTCGCCCCCCCCCGCCCCCCCCCCCCCGCCTTTTTTTTGTTTAGACGGAGTCTTGCTCTGTTGCCCAGGCTGGAGTGCAGTGGCCCAGTCTCAGCTCACTGCAACCTCCTCCTCCCGGGTTCAAGCAATTCGCCCGCCTCAGCCTCCTGAGTAGCTAGGATTACAGGTGCCCACCACCACACCCGGCTAATTTTTGTATTTTAGTAGAGACGGGGTTTTGCCATGTTGGCCAGGCTGGTTTCGAACTCCTGACCTCAAGTGATCTGCCCGCCTCGGCCTCTTAAAGTGTTGGGATTACAGGCATGACCCACTGTGCTTGGCCTGTGGTTGAACTTTTTAAGGGACTGCCTTGAGTCCACTGGTTTTAGAGCAAACACACACGCTCTTTGGCTCTCAGTGGGGACCTGCCGCTGGGTGCAGGGTCTCATGCTCATGGGGTCCTCCTTTCCTTGCGGCTTCCTGAGACCACACTCTGTAACTTAGTTGGAGCTCACTAAGGCCCCTGGCTATCCAGAAAGTTCAGATATTTCAATAGCATGTTCTGTGATTGTATAAAATCCTTGAGAAATGCTTCCCTGCACTAGGGGCAGGATGAAAGCGGTGACTCCTGGTAGATTTGGGTAGTGGTCGGGCAGGGGGAGGGAGGGAGAATTTTAGAGACTGTGCCTGGAGACCTCCCAGGCCTTCAGAAGAACAGCGTTCATTTATTTAACAATTATTTGTTGGACATGTATTGTATGTCAGGCATTATGCTTCTTATAGGAATACATGAACAAAACAGACATTGGTTTCTGTTTTCACATGCTGGCCTGTGAAGGAAATTGAGCACACATAAATGACAGCAAAGCTCATGACTGGGGCTGAGGGGTATAGTAACAGGGCACTATAGATGAGGGCTAAGAGAGCACCTTTCAGAAGAGGAGATCCCTAGGCAGAAACATGGGAAATAGGAAGAAGTCTGGCTAGGTGGCTCACACTGTCACCAGAGGGAACAGTGTTGTGTGGTTTAGGAACTGTTGCAGGGCAGCATGGCTAGAGCTGCGTGTCTAAAGGAGAGATGAGGTCAGGAAAGCAGGCAAGGGACAAACTAGGAAGGTTCAATACTGCCTGGGGGGCCGGGTGTGGTGGCTCACGCCTGTAATCACAGCACTTTGGGAGGACCAGGTGGGCGGATCACCTGAGGTCAGGAGTTTGAGACCAGCCTGGCCAACATGGTGAAATCCTGTCTCTACTAAAAATACAAAAATTAGCCGGGTGTGGTGGTAGGTGCCTGTAATCCTAGCTACTCGGGAGGCTGAGACAGGAGAATTGCTTGAACCTGGGAGGCAGAGATTGCAGTGAGCCGAGATTGCACCACTGCACTCCAGCCTGTGCGAGAGCGAGATTCTGTTTCCAAAAAAAAAAAAAAAATACTGCCTGGGGAGGAGTTTGGATTTCTTTCTAAGTGAGACGGGGTCCTGCAGAAGCCCTGCCCACGTTCCTTGGCATAGACTATTTCTTTGCATGTCGTTCATCTTTACTTGCAGTTTCAAGCACCTGGAACTCTGTGCCTTGAGGTGTTCTCTGGCCACTGAAGACTATTTCTTCCAACTTTTGGGCAGATGGAAGTGCTAGGGAATTGATGTCCCCCTACCCTACCCTGCAGCAGCCTTCCAGTAGTAACTGAGCAGAGGCGGTGTATAAATACCCCAGCTCCCTCACCCCTCAGGCAGGATTACTGAGGCATGCTGTACACTGTCTTCCAGAGCTCCCCAGTGGAATTGGACTCCATTGCCCATGGCGATAATTGTTCTTAAGGACTCCTTTTTGGGCATTCTTCCTTTCCTGTTTCCCGTCCCATTCCTCTCTTAGTGTTTCCTGGATTCACCTCCTCTATCAACTACTTGTCCTGAGCTCACATCCTCATCTCAGGGACTGTTTCCATGAGAAATCAATCTAAGACAAATGGAAACCTGGGTGTTGAAGGACCTTGAGCCAGGGTTGGCAAACTATGGTCTGTGGGCCAGATTTGGCCTGCTACTTGTTTTTATGGAGTAAAGTTTTATTGGAACATAGCTACACTCATTTACTTATTATTGCTCATAGCTGCTTTTGCACAACAATGGCAGAGTTGAGTTGTCGGGTCAGAGACTAGATGTTCTACAAGGATGAATATATTTACTATCTGAGCTTTCAAAAAGTGTGCTGACCCTGGGTCTTGAGGAGCAAAATGACATGATTTGATTTACTTTATTAAAGCATCACTTCAGCTACTATGTGGAGCGTGGATTTGGGTTTAGAGGGCTTAAGATGACAGATGGGAGATTAGTTGGGCAGCCATCCCAGATGTCTAGGAGAGACCTAAAGTAAACAGATTCATGTATTTTGAAGTTAGAAACCACAGGAGTTGTTGACAGACTAGATTGGAAGAAGGGGGTGGTTGAGGCACACACTCTCGTGTCCTGGTGGTTTTTCCACACTCCTTTGAGAAATTACTCCAGTGATGGCACAGGTTTTGCCTTCATCTTTCTGTGACTTCTCAGGTTGGCTGGGGGCCACCTCTGAGCTTCCACAGCCCCCATTCTCATCCTTGCTTTGTGTTCCTTTGTTTTTGAGACGGAGTCTCTCTCTGTCATCTAGGCTGGAGTGCAGTGGCGCGATCTTGGCTCACTGCAAGCTCCACCTCCCGGGTTCACGCCATTCTCCTGCCTCAGCCTCCTGAGTAGCTGGGACTACAGGCGCCCGCCACCACGCCCGGCTAATTTTTTGTATTTTTAGTAGAGACGTGGTTTCACCGTGCTAGCCAGGATGGTCTCGATCTCCTGACCTCGTGATCTGCTGGCCTTGGCATCCCAAAGAGCTGGGATTACAGGCGTGAGCCACCGCGCCTGGCCACTTTGTGTTCTTTTCTTTCTGTGATCTTGCCTTAGATCACACAGATAAAACATGACAGGACCTGGACCTTAACACAGTTTGGCTCTCAATCCTGTTCTCATAACCATCACTGCCTTCATTTATCTGTGTCATCCTCAGACCTGCCACATAGTAGGTGCTCAGTCAGTGTTCACTAAGTAAACGATGACAAAGAACTCTTTGATTGGGTCCAAGGTGCTTAGCCCAACACTTCGCCATGGCTACCTCCCTCACTCCTCACCTGACTTGCTCTGTCTAGCCTGGCCGCTCCAATTTTATGTCCTAGACATGCAGCCATGGCAATGATGTGGAGCTAACAGGTGATACGGTAGCCATCATAATTTAATGAGTACGGGGCTCATGCAACCACACAACACAGGAGCCGAGAGCTGGCTGTGCACAGACAACAAATCATTTTTGGCGGGGCATCAGCGTCTGCTTGGGCAGCTTGTGTATGAAACATGGTCCAATTCTCCCAGGACATTAAAGGAAGTGGAGGGGAGTACATGGGGAAACTGAATGGTAAGCAGGGCCATCGTTTTGAGGTGGAGAAGGTCGGGCCGTCTCAATCACGGCTGCTCTCTGCCTTGCTTCCTTGAATTTGTGAGAAAGCTGCCTATTGCCTCTGTTGAGATTACATCATAAATTACTCAGGCATAAGCAGACCAGAGATGAGCGCAGTCAGAGGCAGCCCAGAAACCAAACAAGGGGTGCTCGCATTTGTAAAAAAAAAAAAAAAAAAAAAAAAAAAAAAAGTAAATCTGATGGAGATGAGGGGAGATTCTGGAAGTGGGTCAGCAGGTCCCAACAACAGAGAGGCCTACCAATAATGTCCTCGCTTAGCCTCCCCGGGGGTCGGTGCTGTTCTTTCCCGCCCTCATCCCCCCTCTCTTGCCTTTTTCCTCTCTTGCCGTCTTTAAAAAACACACATAGGCAGAAATCAATCCATCAAATGTCATTACAGATTTATTAAGCCTGATGTAGAAAGACATTTAACAGTAACATCTCCAGAAAGCATAAAAAGAGCACTTCTATTCAGTCTTGTGCTTTGAAAATCTAAATATATTTTTATCATATAAATAATTCTTTTCATGTTTTAAGTGCATCTGTGTTTTTTTTCTTCTCTCCTTTAATTTTCACTTTTCAATTGGCCAAAGCAGAAGTCGACGTTGACTGAAATGAAGCCATTTGCAAAGCTAATGGTGTTGAGAGGCATGTCTCTGCTATTCCGTATCAGCTAGGTTTCAGGAAGGTGGTTCAATATCTGCAGCATTAAAATGAGGGACAGCCTCCAGCAAAATCATAATTGAACACACCCAGGTCCTTAATGTCAGCAGTTGGATTTCCTGATGCAAATTACGATAAAGTTTCAGATGGGCACAGTCTATTTCCAAAAACTGCTGAGTGGGGAAAAAAAAGAGACCTTTTTTTTTTTCAACACAAAGGGAAGAGTTATCATGTATAAAAATGTAAATAATGTACTTATAGGAACCTTTTTGATGGAAATCAGGGGCTCCATACAACCTTGGCGAGTGTGTTGTTATTTTTTCACAATAGCTCAAAAAAGTAGTGTCTGTTATTTAGGGCTTTAATTACAGTTCTCAAAGTAGAATGATTTTCCTTAACAAAAAAAAAAACTCTTTGGATGCAAAAAATAATGGCTTTTGTGATATAATTTAAGGGTTTTCTTCGTTTCCACCATTGGAATTTATTTCTAGTGATAAAATTGTATTAAAAAAATTCCCCTTCTACAGATAATTTCAATGCTGCGGCATCACACACAGGCATACATCTTAAGTGCCTCCAAACAAAGTCATTTGTATTCAGCAAGGGGCTGCTGTGAATGTTTCTTTTTGTCTGATTTAAGTTACGTGGGAGATCAAGAGCAGATTGTTCATGATGAAGGAGGACGGGATGGTGGCACCATGGGACATAAAAGGGAGCACTTTTTCTGAAAATCCATTTTTTTTTTTTTTTTTTTTGAGACAGAGTCTTGCTCCGTTGCCCAGGCTGGAGTGCGGTGGCAGCATCTCAGCTCACTGCAACCTTTGCCTCCCGGGCTCAAGTGATTCTCTGCCTCAGCCTCCCAAGTAGCTGGGACTACAGGCATGCGCCACCACGCCCGGCTAATGTTTTTTGTATTTTTAGTAGAGACAAGGTTTTGCCATGTTGGCCAGGTTGGTCTGAAACTCCTGACCTCGAGTGATCCGCCTGCCTCAGCCTCCCAAAGTGCTGGGGTTACAGGCGTGAGCCACCGCACCTGGCCCGCTTCATTTCAAACAGGAAAGCCATCATTTCCAGCTGGTAGTTTGTCTTTGGGCAGTGACAGTGCTGCAAAGCCTTTGGAAATTTCAAATAGTGACTGCATTGAAAGCTAATATTCAGGATAATGGGGAGTAAAAGAAATTGGGGCCAGCCAAGGGAAGAATTTTCCAGATCCCAGAAAAATGGGCATAGATGCCTATCTGTGATGAATCTGTTTGGCCACAGGGTGGTATAATCTTCCTAGCAGAAAAGTTTTTTTTTTTTTTTTTCATTGCAAGGACAATTTATAATCATCAAAAACAAGTGAAACATGGTTTTGATTAAAACAGCCTGTTGGCTCAATAATCTCTGTAATTTCAAAAACATCCTTAATGCAGAAGAAGAACACGCCGATGTCAGGAATGGCCTGGGGCCCCATTACAACAGCAACCGAATAAATAAGGAGAAGAATCTCGAGGTCATAAAAACAAAATTAAGCTAATGTTTCAAATTTTGACAATTATGAATTCTTCCTCTAAGAAGACATTAAAAAAATTTTCAGGCACTATTAGATAAAATACAAAGAGAATAATTCTACATGGATGAGTGTGCAGTTTTCCCACGGGGGTAAAGCATGCCTTTAAAAGGAAAACTCTGAATTAGGACGTTGGTTCCTCCCTAGATCCAGCAATTGGACGGGACTCATGCAGACAGACAAACTTGGTTCTTATAGTTTCTTTGTAAACTCAGATCTAATTCTTTCATAAGCTATTGAAAGAGAATGACCAGGAAAAAATTACAAGCATATTTTTTCTATACAAAAGAATCCCCATTGTGGGCCAGTTTGGTAGGAAACAGAAACAAGCAAATATAACAAAATCTGTGTTCATACATGGCGATATAGTTAGTATATACAAATATGTACATTATAAAAATGCACGGAAGGCTTACGCTCCCAGCCATCCAAGCTGCATTGTACTCCGGGAAAGCAGCCTGGTTTTTCTTCCTAGTATACAGGCAAATGTATTATATACAGCATGCAGGTGATAGAAAATTAGTGCGCTTGCACAGAAACATTCTACAGGTATGGTTGCAGTCATTTTTCTTTGAAAATGACCGGTCTGCTTTCTGAATATAAAAATGTGTTTGCCTTTCTTTGCTGGCAAGTAAACACTTTCCTTTAGAGCAAGGATGAATGTGATTCTTGAAACTCGCTCTGACTCACTTCTCCCCTGCCCTTTCTAAAAGAAATTAAAAAAAAATCTAGAATTAATGCAAGGGAGCAAATATATAACATAAATGTGTTTGATATCGGGTTTCCCAAAAAGGTATAAAAGCTCTGTAGAGCAAGAACTGGTTGCCATTGAAAAGACTGTATGATCACCTAGCTTCTTGATTTTAAAGGGGTTTGGAAGTTAATGATTCATGCCAACAGTGCCTGGCTGTTAGGAATCAAAGTCAGAAGGGATTAGAAGGACATCATCAGGAAATCAAAAAGTATATTTTACCCAAGATATTGTGACATTTAGGAACCCTGAGCCAAATGGGAATTGTTTTGTATGTCAGCTTTTTTGACTCGCATTACACATTCTAGTGTCTGATGTGTTCGAAAGCTCAAGTATTGTATTGCGAAACTGGAATGTTTGTAATATTTATTTCAATGCACAGTGGGCATCACTTTTACTTCTCTGAAGACTGACTGAACTTTCTGTACTTAAAAAATATACATACACATCTATAATTCCTGAATGTTATATGGGTCATTTAGAAAGTGAAAATATTACTGTACAAAGTCTTCACATTTGAGACATAATTGTATGATTGTTCAAATTCTGTTTGTTAATATTAGCTATTGGCAGGGGACTGATATCCAAATGTAGGTTTCAGGTTCAAGACAATTCATTGAACACATTGAAATTTATTTTCCGAAAGAGTTGAATGGAGTGGTTAGATTTTTTTTTTTGTAATGCCTTTGTTAAAATTTTTTGACTTCTCCTGGGGTTTCTTACTAAAAAGTTATTACTTGTACTTCTAAAAGCTGTTTTAAGCAAATAAACATGATACAAAGGGCTGTGGATATTTCATCTGTCTTTTTTCAAACAGCCTGTATTTTAAAAGGCCTTAATAATAATCATGGCTATTGGGAAAATCATTTGTATGCTGAAGGGTGTCAAGTCAGAGTGTCATTCCTTGGAAGAGCCATTTTACTTGGAATATATTTTTCCAAAGGAAATGGACAGAGTCCTGTTGCAGAAATAGCGTTCCACCTGGTACTAGCATTTTACAGTCCTATTCTAATCCATAACACATTTCTAGTTTTCCCTGAAGCTTTGGGCTGCCTTGTGCATGAATAATTTTTGGAGAAACACCCACGCCCGTTAGCCCATTGTTCGTAACTATTGGAAGAAGATTAACTAGAGCCTGAAAATTGTATATCTGCGTATGCCTCTGAATCTGTCACTGGAACCAAAGGAGATAAGTGGCTTTTTACTTTGGATGAAGAGGTAAAATTCCCCAGTAGAAATTCTAAAGATGATTCACAAGTTTCAAAATGTTTAATGCCTTCCTACAATGGAAACATGTCTCTCTGTCTGGGGGGGATGGAAATTTGTATCTCTTTCTCCAGCTCAATCTTTGTCTAAAAGTATTTCATAGATATTTTGAGAAAGTGCCACATAGAGGAAAGGAGAAAATGAAATTAGCATTTTAATATCTTACAAGGGGAAAAATACACGAAAATTTCAGTTTTGATTTCTTTTTTGCCTAATGCATGTTCGAAATAGATACTACCGTTATTGCTCTTTAGAACTACATATGTGCATATTTTAAAGCCTTTAATATATTTCCTTATTGTTGTTATTGTTTTTGCATTCATCTACATCTTACTATCCTTGTTGCAGAGAAGAGAGGATAATGTGAAAAATGACATTTGGGTTTTTTTTTTTTTTTTAAACAAAAGCATTTAACAAGCTTAAAAAATGAAACTCAGTGAAAAAGAAAAGAAGGTTTGAACACAGTCAGATAACCTGAGAAGTGACAGATGGAAAAGCAACAGAATGCAAGCACCTTGTAAGGTCTGTAATCTTTGGATTTACTGTGAAAAGTTTCAGAACATCATAGACTCTTACTGCCACATTGTCCATAGACCCTGGAAAATAACAGTGAAATTCGTATGTATACACATATATATGAATACACACACACATGCATGCACTCTGTCTCACACACCCCTCCTCACCACTTAACCAGAGTTACATAAATGCTCCTCAGATATGTCATTGCATTTGTTTGTTTTCTGCATCTCAACTCAGTTCAGTGGCTTGCGCCTGTGACATTAATTATGCAAGATTCAAACAACCAAGCAGGCACATTTTGGGGGTGAGTTTTAAGAAATCTGTGACCTGAAAGAAATTTTGTGGGGACTGTCTGGGTTATCCCATTTATTCCATGATTATATTCTGTTTTTAGGTCTTGACCTATTTTTAAGCTATTTCCTCTCTGTATGCTTTTTAGAAAAAAAATCCTTATTCTGAAATACTAATATTTTGATTCTCCATGAACTGTGTCCCTCAAATGTCTTGGTATCAGCCATCTTTAGGAGCTGTTGTAAAACACAGGAAGGCCAGGCTGTTGTGTGAAGTGTTTGCTGCTGTTATCCCACAGTGCCTGGGACAGTGTTGCACATAACAAGTGCCCAATTATATTTGTTAAATGAATTTGCTAAATAAATATCATTTCCTGTTGTGCCCTGTGCCACCAGTGCTTTGTAACATGCTGTGTATTTAGAGGATTTGCTGAACTGCAAAATAAGGCCAAATACGTAACATTTAAATATTGACATATAAATTTTTAAATGGACATCTCAATTTGCAGCTGGTTGGTGGTCTTAGCTGGAAGGAGGGATGGGGAAGAAAAGGCAATCTCTCGCTCTTACTGGTACCAAGGGGTGGTGGAAGAATGGAGATATAATTTGCATTATATTTGCATGTCAGCCTCCTTTCCAATTCTAAAGTTCTCACTTATCAGGACTGTGTTTTATTCAGCGAGAAGAAAGCAGTGGTATGAAGGTGGATAAAGACATTCTCCTGAGTTTATGTTATTTAGTTTTTTTCCTCCAGAAAGAAGTTTCTAGAAGCCTCAGAGGGCTGGCCGAATGAAGACAGGCCTGGCCTCTAGGAATATGCTGAGAGCTGATGTATGCCCCAGTGCCAGCCCAGATCTTGTTTTCTAAGGTGAACCTTAGCAGCCATCCCTCGGCAGTGACATGCATGGTTGCCAGGCGGCAATTCACTGGTCTTACCAAATTTATCAATATTTTTGTCTCTCACCTCCCACCCCACTCCACCATAGAAATTGCGCTAACAAAACCATATCGATTATATGTTGAAGCAGATGATTTATTTTTTCTTTCTTAGAAGGGAAACAATTTCCATGGAATTGGGAATCATATTGATCTCCTCCCCCCATTGGAGCAAGGGCTCGAGAATCCGCTTTTGGATGGTTGCAGTGAGATCTGAATTATGTAACTTTGGCCTAATAACCCTGGATTGGAGCAGACAATTTTTAACAGCTTCAAGAACCCCAATGCTAATGCATTGATTTTCCTTTAATAGAATTTCCTGGTTGAAGGATGGTGCTCAGTAGAGTCCAGGCCACCCTTCAATCTTAACCCATCCGAAGACTGTTCCTTTCCAGTCGAGCTCCATTCATTTCTGGTTGAATAGGTTAAGCAAAGACAGACCTCGCTGTTCTCAATTCACTTTATGATCCTCCCATCATAAAAAATAATATCAGCACCTTGCTTTTCATGTCAGAACTACATTTGAGCCGCTATTCCCTATGCCCATGAGTAAATCCCATAAAAGCCGCCCCGTTGTACTGTTGCTATTTTTCCTTGTGGGTGATTGATTGATGGATGAGTGCTGACACTTCAATGAAGCTATTTCGACTGCCATCTCAATCCGATGATGTGAGGGGTATATTTTCTGTCCATGCCTCATTACTTCAGAATGACATTCCTGGAACTTCATTTACTTTTTCCCTCCTTCCCCGAAGCGCCATATTTTTTCCCATCTAGGTTATGCATGCCATAAAAAAAGCAATTTGCTATTATATGTGGCATAAGGGCAACATTTTCCCTAGGAGGTAAATAAGAAGTTTTTTTTTTTTTTTAAATCCCAATGTTGAATTTAGGGATCATGTCAAAATTTCCAAAACAATTCCAACAGGCAGCCTCCTTGAGAAATGGTGAGGAAGAGATATTTGGTTTCATTTTGTCAGTGTTGAGATAAAAAAAAAATAACCTTGGTAATTAAAGCAACAACAGAAAATATTCCTTTTGTTTCAGAATCACCTAGTTCCTAGTGTTGTGCCTAGAATAATATAAATATTTCACCATAGCTGAGTAGCAATTTACCACGTAATCCAGATGTATTTGTCCTTTGAGAATAAGCAAATTCATTGTTTAAATGCAATGATGGATTTATCTATTATAGGTTGCTTTCAATTGTATAGAAAATGTTCAACTAGAGTAAACAGATCTATCCTTGCGTCTCCAAACTGTGCACTAGGTATGCAAGACTTTTAATATTAAAACATGCTCTTAGCTTTTCCAAGTTGACTTAGGACCTGATTTTAATCTGTGTAATACAGTATTCCCGTTAATAATAACGTATAATTAAGACATCCGTTAAAAATCCATAACGTTAATTTAATGGAGAAAATCTAATACAGTTCTATTGGAATTTTTACGTTAAATTAACTTTAACGGGCTTTTAATGGATGTCTTAATTAGATCTCATTATTAACGGGAATATTCCACAAATTAAAATTGGGCCCTCAAAGTTTTAATGAAAAAAGTTGCAAGAACACATTTAAAATGGACACCCTATTTCATGCTTTCTGTTGCTTCTAAAGCTAAGCTGCGTTTTAGAGCCCATAAACATCAGGTTCTCCAGAAAAGGCTGCTGCAGAACTTTCCACCCTGTAATTACCTCATCTTCTCGCGTTCTCTCAGATTCTGCATTTCACCAATTCTCCCAATTTGCAGTTCTCATACGACAGTGGTGTGTGCTTAAAACTATTTTTTTTTCAGCCAATCAAGATAATGATGATGATCAAAGTGCCCCACCACTGCATAGGAAAAGTCTTTGGCAGCAACATGGTTAAGCTTCACTATTTGAACAAGTTTCACAGAAGATGAACATTGTTCAGGGGTTTTCTTGGCTCAAACTCTGGTTTAACTTAATAATTCTTCTACTTTGCAGTGATTAATGGCCCCCTAGTGCAGGGGCAGGACTGGGCAATCCAGGTGCAACCGTAATTGTTACACTGAACAGAAACATTTCCTTTAGACAAACGTTCCCAGAGGGGTTATAAATAGGAAATGGACATTACCATGAAAAGTAAGCCTCCAAGTGTCTACATCTAGTGCAACCCACTTGGACATTAAACTATGAAGACTTATTCTCTTCCCCACTTTCCTGTTACAAACTGACAAAATAAGTACATCAATGCTCTCAGTCATTACTTTTCTTCGGTGGCACTTTGTTTTCTTGTGACAGTGAAAAGGTTACTGTGGAGACGAGACAGCCCCATTGCAGTTTATCAATGAAAA
This sequence comes from Hylobates moloch, assembly GCF_009828535.3. Classification (NCBI taxonomy): domain Eukaryota; kingdom Metazoa; phylum Chordata; class Mammalia; order Primates; family Hylobatidae; genus Hylobates; species Hylobates moloch. The sequence continues at coordinate 2,703,581 of NW_026652296.1, forward strand.
TCTAATATCGCCCATAAGCAGAGAAGTGGAAATCAATACTTCATTACCAAATTGTTAGTGAGGATGAAGAGAAATGGCTGGGGTGATTTTTTTTTTTTTTTTTTTTTTTTGGCAGTCTTCTCGGAGCCAGGGTGTCAGGAGGAGTTCAGTGAGTTCAATGTCAGAAGCAGGATGGTGCAACGAGGAAGGGTTCAGTGTGAGGGGATCCAGGCTGGAAAGTGGAAACTAAGGCATTCGTCCTGTAATGGGAATCAGAACAACAGAAAGATGCATTATTTTCTGAGGTGTAACCCAGGTGATTTTTTCCCCGGGGTGATCACCTTGCCCACCTCCACTACTTTATTTGTCCGAATGTTCTGAGTAGAATCCTAGTTATATAACCAGACCGTGGAACATGAAAAGGAGGAGTCAACTTCGAGAAAAAACTATTTAAATACTGTATGTTCTCACTGATAAGTGGGAGCTAAACACTGAGCACAGATGGATGTAAACATGGGAACAACAGACACTAGGGACTACTGGGGCCGGGGAGGGAGGAAGGAGGAAATGGGTTGAAAAACTACCTATCAGGTACTATGCTCACTGCCTGGGTGATGAGATCCATACCCCACAGCTCACCATCATGCAATATTCCCATGCAAAAAACTGCACATGTACCCTCTGTATCTAAAAAGAGAGTTGCAATTTTCTTATTCTTTTGCTTTTGAGACAGAGTCTCGCTTTGTCACTACACTTGTGCAGTGGCGTCATCATGGCTCACTGCAGCCTCAACCTCCCAGGCTCAAGTGATCCTCCTACCTCAGCCTCCTGAGTGGCTAGAACCACAGGCATACTCCATCATGCCTGAGTAGGTTTATTTTTTATTTTGTAGAGCCTGTGTTGCCCAGGCTGGTCTCAGATTCCTGGGCTCAAGCAATCCTCCCACCTCAGCCTCTCAATGTGCTGAGATTACAGGCTTGAGCCACCTAAACTGGCCAAAAAGTTGCAACTTTAAATTAAGAAAAAAATATTTTTAATATAGTGTATGGAAAGGATATTTGAACACCCATGTTCATAGCAACATTATTCGCAATAGCCAAAACTCAGAAGCAACCCAAGTGTCCAACAGATAAGCGGATAAGCAGGTGTGATATGTACATGCAATGGAAGATTAGCCCTAAAAATGGAAGAAATTCTGACACATTCTACAACATGGATGAACCCTGAGAACATTATGCTAAGTGAAAATAAGCTAGTCACAAAAAGAAATATACTATATGGTTATACCTATATAACATATCTAGAGGTAGTCAAACTCATAGAAACAGAAAGAGGAATGGTGGTTGCCAGGGGCTGGGGATGAGGTGGGAAAAGAAATAAGAATTCTTGTTCACTCAGAACAGTTTCAGTTTCATCTTTTGTAAGATGAAAAATTCTGTAGACGGATATTGTTATGTTTGTACAACAATCTGAATGTACTCAAAGCCACTCAACTGTTCACTTAATAGTGAAAATGATAAATTTTATGTTGTGTGTATTTTACTGCAATTAGAAATAAATATACATAATGTATGATTTTTTCACTATAAAGCTTTTTGGAAAAACAAAAACAAAAAATCCCATTAACCTATGGTCATACCAGGCTTAAAAAAGCTCTCATTCACATTCTGCTGTATTTCCTTCTAGTCTTTTCTTTTCCCATGCTTTTTTTTTTTTTTTTTTTTTGAGTCGGAGCCTTGCTCTGTCACCCCAGCTGGAGTGCAGTGGCACGATGTTGGTTCACTACAACCCTCTGCCTCTTGGGTTCAAGCAATTCTCCTGCTTCAGCCTCCCGAGTATCTGAGATTACAGACATGCATCACCAGGCCCAGCTAATTTTTGTATTTTTAGTAGAGACGGGGTTTCACCATGTTGGCCAGGCTAGTCTTGAACTCCTGACCTCAAGTGATCCACCTGCCTCAGCCTCCCAAAGTGCTGGTATTACAGGTGTGAGCCACTGTGTCTGGCCTTCCCATGCATTTCGTTAGGTTTACATAGTTATATATGCTGACTGTATGATGCACCTGTCTGGAGGTATTTCTTCACTGGAAAGCATCAGTATAAACAGCTGTAGAAGTTCTATCACACACATTATAATAGTTTATGATACTATGATAATGTAATATTGGACATTTAATGTTTGCAATTTTTATTCAGTAATACATAACACTATGATGAACATCTTTGCATTTCAAGCTTTTCTGTATGCTGGAATATTTTCATAGGCTTAAATTCTTAAGCGTGGAATTCCCGTCAAAAGATAGGAACATTGGCCGGGCGCGGTGGCTCACGCTTGTAATCCCGGCACTTTGGGAGGCTGAGGCGGGCGGATCACGAGGTCAGGAGATCGAGACCACTGTGAGACCCCGTCTCTACTAAAAATACAAAAAATTAGCCGGGCGTGGTGGCGGGCGCCTGTAGTCCCAGCTACTCGGAGAGGCTGAGGCAGGAGAATGGCGTGAACCCGGGAGGTGGAGCTTGCAGTGAGCCGAGATTGCGCCACTGCACTCCAGCCTGAGACTCAAAAAAAAAAAAAAAAAAAAAAAAAAAAAAAAGGAACATTTTTGGTAGAGAAGTGCTACTTAGTAACAGGGTCATTTTTCTTTTTTTTTTTTTTATTTATTATACTTTAGGTTTTAGGGTACATGTGCACAATGTGCAGGTTTGTTACATATGTATCCATGTGCCATGTTGATTTCCTGCACCCATTAACTTGTCATTTAGCATTAGGTATATCTCCTAATGCTGTCCCTCCCCCCTCCCCCAACCCCACAACAGTCCCCGGAGTGTGATGTTCCCCTTCCTGTGTCCATGAGTTCTCATTGTTCAATTCCCACCTATGAGTGAGAACGTGCGGTGTTTGGTTTTTTGTCCTTGTGATAGTTTACTGAGAATGATGTTTTCCAGTCTCATCCATGTCCCTACAAAGGGCATGAACTCATCCTTTTTTATGGCTGCATAGTATTCCATGGTGTATATGTGCCACATTTTCTTAATCCAGTCTATCGTTGTTGGACATTTGGGTTGGTTCCAATTCTTTGCTATTGTGAATAGTGCCGCAATAAACATACGTGTGCATGTGTCTTCATAGCAGCATGATTTATAGTCCTTTGGGTATATACCCAGTAATGGGATGGCTGGGTCAAATGGTATTTCTAGTTCAACCATTGT